>NC_044553.1:121097791-121262530 GCF_007565055.1 Rhinopithecus roxellana | reverse complement strand
TGACTCCCTTGTTATCACCTTTCTTGATACTAGAACAAAAAGAACACATAAGTCTTGTTAGAGAGGAGAGCGAGCAAGCCAGAGAACAGACTGACTCAGGTAGGGAATGAGGCCATTTTTAAAAGTTGGATTCCTCTCTTTGGGACCTTTCCCCAATTCTGTTGGTCTTGGGAGGGAATGTCACCAAATAAAGCTTTAACCAAAACAGGATTTGTTCATTTTCCAACTGTTCTCTTCCACACCTAACAATACTAGACCTGTATTTTGAAAGAGGTCTCATTGTCACCCCCGCTCTTCAAACCCTGGTTCCATAACAGGGTTCCCAGAAACCTTTTTATTTTTCATACCCCCAAAATAAATTAGGTTTTAGGAAAAGCCAAATGTGACAATAAAAACATGGGCAAAGGGCGTGAAGAGTTAATGTGAGTGAAAAGATCAGGTTTTCCTTCATCTTCCTTTTTGGATTCATAGACGAAAATGTGTATGTAAAGATCTTGATAAGAAGACAGCTTTGCTGCTTAGCTCTAGGCACAAGCCCCAAGTCAAGAGACTCGTCCAAGGCTGTACAATAGCAGTAAGCAAGGCACACATGCTTCCAAATCTGAGCACAGTGGCCCTTGAACCCCTTGAATGACCAGGGTCACGTGTGCGTCTCATGCAAAGGAGGCCAGGGCACGGATGCTTTGGGGACAGCACTCCTAGGGTAAGTGTTGGTCCAGATGACTGTGGCTCTTCATGCCACAAAGCTGCCTTCCCAGGCAGACTAATCGTCATGGACACATGGCTGCCCATTCCCGTTTTGGACCCAAACCAGCTCACCTCTTCCTTCTGAAAAGCCAAATGGACACTGCCACCACAACACAGATGCCAAGAACACCAGCCAGGGCCAGCGAGAGGATGATGCCTGGTGAAGAGGCAGAGGGCACACATTACACTCCTTCCTTCCCCTCCATCTTAGCCCATGGCCCCCCGGTGTGAAATCACGGCCCAGCTGCATAATCATCCACAGAAAGGAATAATTTCCCCATCCCTGTTCTCAGATTCTGGTCTTTGACTTAGTGGGACTGGCTGGAGTATTTTGAGGGGGTCATTTGCAAATTCTAATGGTTTTCCAGCAGGGGCTCTCAAATTTGCACAACGGTCAGCTGAAGAGCTTGTTTAAAATGTAGGGCTTATTTATTTATTTATTTATTTTTTTAGCCCAACCCCCAGAGATTCAAATTCAATCTGTTTGGTGTAGGGCCCAGGAATCTGCATTTTACCAAATACTTGCGGCTGATACTGATGCACGTGGTCCAAGAACCACACTTTGATAAGCCCTGGGCTACACAAATAAGAACTTACTCTGTCTTTGCCTGCTGGATTTAAGGCCCGTTGGCTGTCTCTATCAGTTTTGCCCCCAAGTTCCATTGCACAGTCCTAAGCAGTCCCAGACGACCAGTAGTCCATTGCCAAGGTCATACAGCCTGTCAGCTGACCTCCACACTGGGCTCTGGCATGTTTTCAGCAACAGCCTCCCACCATGACCAAAAGAAAGTCTTAGATAGGTTCTTTGAATACACACATGCTGTAGAGTGATTGGATCTTTCATTAGAGGAACATTGATTGGCAGTTCATCTTTGAATCAGAGAGCGACTTGAGGGTAAGACCCATAGCAAGGAGAGGGCCAGGAGCCAGAGCAATAGTACAGAGAAGAGGAGAGGATGGGCTGGATCACAGACCCGGATCACACACCAAGAATCACAGCGATCACCCAGCTGCAACATGCATGGCCGGCTGCCCAGCCACATACCCAGACTCAGTCCTGGTGCAGTATAGGCTTGCACTTAAAAGGGGAGAGGAAAAGACTGGAGGTTACTCTAGAGTCAAACCACGCCGGATTTGAGCAACGTGTGGAGAGATGCTCTACCTTTTGTTTGGTTGGCAGTACGGGTCTTCGGCAGACACATCTCTAGGGGTGTTCACCCTTGGCTCAGGGATTGCCTGATGAAGTAGAGGAAATTGCCTATCTAGGGAATTCATACTGCAATCCCTCCTTCCCATGCTTTTTTTTTTTTTTTTTTTTTTTGAGATGGAGTCTCACTCTGCTGCCCAGGCTGGAGTGCAGTGGCACGATCTCGGCTCACTGCAACCTCCGCCTCCTGGGTTCAAGTAATTCTCTGCCTCAGTCTCCCGAGTAGCTGGGATTACAAGCACCTGCCATCACACCTGGCTAATTTTTGGATTTTTAGTAGAGACAGAGTTTCACCATCTTGGCCAGGCTGATCTTGAACTCCTGACCTCATTATTCACCTGCCTCAGCCTTCCAAAGTGCTAGGATTACAGGCATGAGCCACCACGCCCAGCCCTGATGCTCCTTTATCACAGCAGTTTCCTGGCTAGGGCAAGACTTCACTTCAGGCTTTTTTTTTTTTTTTTTTGAGACAGAGTCTCACTCTGTCACACATGCTGGAGTGCAGTGGCACAATCTTGGCTCACTGCAACCTCCACCTCCTGGGTTTAAGCAATTCTCATGCCTCAGCCTCCCGAGTAGCTGGGATTGCAGGCGTGCGCCACCATGCTTGACTAATTTTTGTATTTTTAGTAGAGATGGGGTTTTGCCATGTTGGCCAGGCTGGTCTCGAACTCCTGACCTCAAGTGATCCACCTGCCTCAGCCTCCCAAACTATGGGGATTACAGGTGTGAGCCACCACGCCCAGCCAAGACTTCAGTTTTTAATACAACATGGCCAAAGAGGAAAGGTGAAAGAAAGGTAGGGATCCAGGCCTGCTTGGGCAGGCTCCTGTCCAAGTCCCTGGTACCTGCCTGTCTTTCTAGGCAAGGGATCCATCACCAGACTTCTCCCCCAGCCCATCCAGCTTGTGGTCATGGTTTGGTTCTATGTTTGCTTTGTCCCTCCTGGACAAACTCCTTCACCATACTAGCCCCACTGCTCTGCTCCATGGAACCAGGGGATTATGGCTTCAACCAGCAAGTTACTGTTGGGGATAAATAAGGTGAGAGAGAAGTCCTCAGTGGGGCTGACACCTGTACCCAGTTACCTAAGTCTCACAGTCGGCCTACTAGGTACCTCCTGGGGGGAAAATCACATATGAATCCATTGTCTTGAGTGAGCAGAGGATCCCAGTCATGAAGTCTCCCCTGGAAACCCCCAATCTGTTTTTTCCAAGGTTCCCACAGCCATTCCCCATTCTCCTAATCAGGTCCTCTATCTAAAGAAAGTATAGATTTACACATACCCTGTCTGGTGGTTTTCTCATCTCAATGGAAACTTCTGGCATGTGTGTGTGTCTTGGAGAAAGAAGGGGTATTTGTGCTAACTCACATTGGGAGCCACAGTTGTACAGATGGTGGCCACCCAGCCTGACACAGAAGATCCTGTGCCCATAGAGCCCACAGTGGTGGCTGAGGCCCTGGGAGAGCCCTGGTCAAGTGTAAGATGACAACAGGAGGCCAAGGACTCTCCCTTGGTGCCCTTGACACCCTGGGGAACCAGATCTGAGGCTGCAGCGTGAGGTTTTGCTTACTGCCCCTTCTCCTGTCCTACAGCCCAAGTCTAGCTGATTCCCCAGGAGCCATCAGCCATGTGCTTTTCCTATTGCCTTTTTCTGCAATTTCACATTGAACCTGCAGAGCCTCCCTGGTCCAAGGCTGGGCCCTGGAGGTTCCTGATCTGGCTTCCCCAAGTGGCACTGGGCTGCTGTGAGGGTTAGCAGAGCAGGCAGGGAGAAGAGCTGTCCCCAAGGACAGGAAGCCCTATTCCCCCTACTCTGCTGGCCACCACCAGGAGCTCATGACCTCCCAAGTGGCAGAGAGTGGCTCCACTGGCCAGACTCCCTGTCCCAGGCCTCTTCATGTAATCTGAACACAAGGACCAGCCTGTGGCTTGGGGGGGTGCTCAGGACATGAGTCTCCACCTGGAGGGAGCTTCCAGTGTTTGTACAGCACAGGCTCTATTTCCTGCAGGGCCTGTGGCCTCTGCACAGTGGAACTTGGCATTATGGCTGATTGTTTCTTTTTTAAATGTAACCAGAGACTATGGTCCCTGGAATCTTAAAAAAACAAGCATAATAAACCTAGCCGTGGTTTTTCTTCCCAACCCTTTGATGAAATACACTCTCATTCTTTGTTCCTTAAGCTCCAGATGCTTGTGGTACCAAACCAGTTCTCACCACCTGAAGACTATTACTAGGAAGCCTCGCCACCTGGCTAAGCCATCCAGGCTGGATGGTTTCTAAGGTTGTCTCTTTCACAGTCACCTCAAACATTCTGAGAGCCACACAGGCCCCAGACCACTGAGCAGCCCAGTCTGTGGCTGGCAGAGGTACGCTTCATGCCTGGTTTTGGGGAGCTGAGCAAAGTTATGGACAGCAAGGCCCCAGCAAGGGTGGGGCTTTTCTCAGGGCACATGCCCTGCGCGGCGGCTTCTCGGGAGGGAGAGTCTGGCTTCCCCCAGTTATTTTGCGAGGCTCCTGTTGCAGGCCCTGTAAGCAACAGCATAGTTTAACCCAGTGCTCTGACCCGGGATCCTTGCTCCTCGATGACCACCTGTCAAGGTCTAAATGGACTCTCCTTGGAAACAATGAAATGAGACCAAATAGGCATGAAGACAAAGAAAGCCCCAGAGCCTGGGATAGACACTTTTCAGCCAAGACTTTGATACAGCAAAAACAAAGCAGCTTGACTGAGCCAACATCATAAGCTGCTAAGGAAGAGGAATGCTGGCAAGAGTGTCGCCTGGTAATTCCACCACCTCAGGAAGCCCAGGGCAGGAAGATGCCATTGGAATGCTGTCCCCGCCACTCGAGACAGCACCAACCATCATGGAGGTTCAGCTTCTTTGCAGAAATGGGCTTGATTCCCATTGGAGGCAGATGCCAAAACATCTGTTATCTGATGGGAGAGAGAAAGTCAGCGAGACTTTCAGGACACAGGGAGAACTGTCAGGGCAACCAGAGAACCTGGGCGACGCTGTAAGTAATTTGTCATTTTAATTTAATAATTCTTTTTATTTTATTAACTTAACATTAAATTCAATTAATTATTAACTTAATTAAATTTAATTAACTTTCCTTAAATTAAATTACTTAAATTCATTTGATTTCTTTATTTTTTACTTTTTTTCTTATCTATTAATCATTCTTTATTAATTCTTCTTAATTGCTTAATTATTAATTGAGTTCTCAACTTTGTTTTTTTTTCTTCCTCTCTTCTCTCTCCCTTCTTTCTGTCTCTTTCCTCTTTCTTTCTTTTTCTTCTTTTTTCTTTCCTCTTTCTTTCTCTCTTTCCCTCTCTCTTTCTTCCTTTCCTTTCTTTCTTTTCCTGTTCCCTCCCTCCCTCCTTCCTTCCTTCTTTCCTTCTTTCTCTTTTCTTTCTTTCACCAGCCAACCTCCAAAGTCACATTTCACTTAATTTTTATCCTGCCAAATTTGAAAGCCTTTTAACTGAGTGATTTTAGTGTAAACAGGAGCAGGAGAAAATATAATGATCTAAGTTTCATTCTGTCACCCAGGCTGGAGTGCAGTGCCATAATCATGGCTACTGCAGCCTCGAACTCCTGGGCTCAAGCAATTTTCCCACCTCAGCCTACCAAGTAGCTAGGACTACAGCTGTGTGCCACCACACCCAGCTAATTTTTAAAACTTTTTGTGAAGACATGAATTTGCTATTGCTGCCCAGGCTAGTCTTGAACTTCTGACTTCGAGCAATCCTCCCACCTTGGCTTGCCAAAGTGCTGGGATTACAGGCGTGAACTACTGCTCCTGGCCGAGAGAGTTTAGTTTTGATTGCTAGTGGTGTTCTTGGTATCTTTTCATAATTGAGGCTTTGGGGCTAATGCTGAAGTATTACACTCACCATCCAAGGTTTATAGGACTTTTGTTTCAATGTTGAACAGATGGAACTGTTTTGTTCTGCATCTTTGCAGGAATACAAAATGTGCCTACCAGGAATCTGCTTTATATCCATTGAAAGCAAGAAATAATACAGTAAAACTTTGCCTGGCTAGAGGCTTTGAAAGAATGGCGTACTCTGGTTTAATTCTAATAACTTGGAAGTATGACGGTGAAAAAAAATTCAAAACTTGAATTTCCTGTTGAATGCAATTTGGAAATATAGCCAGTGATTCCACTTTTCTTCTCTAGTAAGGTTGGAAATTCCAATCTACTTGGTGTTTTATTATAGAACTGCTAGTGTGCCTGAGTCTCACATTGTGAAGATGCTTTTTTAAAACTTGAGATGTAAAAGGATGTCAGTGGTTTGTATTAGATTAGCCTGGATGAGAACTGACACTTGCAAATATATCTTTTAGACTAAATCTCTGATTGCCACTTGTTTTCTTATTGAACTCACAAAAATAAAAGACATTGGATACAGGGTGGGTGTAGGAAGGAGATTTATGTCTTTTAATTGCATGTCATTGTTGCATGACAAGGCAGAACATATGGTATATCTGGCTTTGGACCTACAGAAGGAAACATACTTTTCTACCTGCCGTATGCTGGAGGTTCTGGAACACTTCAAGGGACTACTGCAGCACAGACTGCTGAGCCCTACTCCAAGTTTCTGATTCACCAGGTCCAGGATGGGGCCTGAGAATTTGCACTTATAAAAAGATCTGAGGTGCTGCTGGTTCTGCTAGTCCATAGACTACATTTTGAGAACCACTCTTGTCTATTAACTGTAAATTGTAGAACTCTAGAAAAAAGTTTAGTTTGGTCTGAGATAAGAAGCACACAGGTTATGGAGAAAATCATGAAAGATTCAACCCATGATCCCAGCCTAGTGTGGAATTCAGGTAACAAGCAGTGCACAGTGACATAACATAATTATTGGTTTTCATGATTGCAAACCACAGTGTCGAGTGAGAAATTCAGTTTCATTTGCAAGGCTTAGAGAGGCCAGGTGATTCTAGAATAATGGGACTTGTATTTCTCTTAAACCAGTAGAGAGCTTTAAGTGCTTATTAAATTGAAAGCTCTGTGTTCTTCCTTATTTTCTATTTTATTTTGTTTTATTTTACATCTTTTGAGATGGAGTCTTGCTCTGTCATCCAGGCTGAAGTGCAGTGGCATGAGCTTGGCTCACTGCAACCTCCGTCTCCTGGGTTCAAGTAATTCTCCTGCCTCAGCCTCCCAAATAGCTGGGATTACAGGCACCCACCATCACACCTGGCTAGTTTTTGTATTTTTAGTACAGACAGGGTTTCATCATGTTGGTCAGGTTGGTCTTGAACTCCTGACCTCAGACGATCCACCCACCTCGGCCTCCCAAAGTGATGGCATTACAGGCGTGAGCCACCACACCTGGCCCAAAAGCTTTGTGTTTTTAAAGATATTAGACAGGTTTCACATTTAAAAACAAAAAATCTTCGTAATGTAGGAGAATAAGAGAAATGTTCTTCCAAAAAAGTGAAATCATTGTGATTAGTTTGTCTTATTGGAATGTTGGTACTATAGTCTGCTTCATTAGTCATCAAGCATGCTATGGATTTTCCATTTTTCTAAGATCTGTGTCTCAGTTAAGGTGATACTGGTAATTCTTGTACTCCATTTGAAGATGAAAAATATAGGCCAAAATCATAGACTTTGCATAGAAGCTGGATAATGAAGACCGCTCTGGAGGAAAACATGGATACACACACACAGACACACATATATAAAGTATACACATGTATAGTTTTTTAAGTTTATTTTTTACAGTTTGAAAGCTTTTAAAGCAAAGCCAGCCCCTCCCCTCTCCGAGTGGGCGGCCCCCTCCCCTCTCTGACTGGGCGGGGACAGCAGCTGCATGGGCAGCTTTCCTTGTGATGCCACAGGCTCTGGACACCCTGCTGCCTGGCCACACCCGTTTCCCTTTCATCTTTCTCACTGACCAATGGGCTTGGACATTAAGGCCACGCCCCTCTTCTGAGTTCTAGTGGGGCCCTGGTTACGCCTCCTCTGACTCAGTTGCACAGCGACCTGGTAGGTGACTGGAGGCATTCAGCCGTGCTCACTGGGATTTCGCTGATGTGACCCCAACCCCGCCTCCCTCCGCCCCATGATGTCAGAAAAAACACGACAGGGAAAATTCACCGCAGCCAAGAAAAAGGTAAAACGCTCCAGATCATAGCCCCCAGCGTAGTCACAGATCCCCTCCAATGACAAGACCATTGCCAGAGTCCAAACTACTCCTGAGGCATACCGACTGGGCCCCCCAGCACCAGCGACTCTGGACTCCCCCACCAAATTCTTGTCAGTCAGCCCCACCCCTTCAGCAAGCAGCCCAGTCCCTCCCTTGCCAATCTTTACCCCAGGGTGACTTTGGGCGGGCGGCTTCTGGGGCTCCCCGCTCCATACGCGGCCCTCATCCTGCCCCCCAAGCCCAACCTCCCTGGGCTCTTTGGGCTTGCGTCTCCCAGGACCTGGGTCCCCCAGCCCAGGCCCACCCTCGCCAGTCGTCCCTGGGTGACTTTAGGCTGGTGACTCCCGGGGCTCCCTACTGCAGACTCTGCCCTCCCCTCCTGCTTCCCAAGCTCGACCTCCCTGGGCTCCTTGGGCTGGCGTCTCCAAGGACCTGGGTCTGAACCCTGTGTTTCCCTCCCCCATCACGGAGTGGCGACATGGGCATCACGCTGATGTGATCCCCTCCCCTGGGAGGAGTGGAATGTGGTGATGTCACAGTCCCCCTAGGAACTGTCATTACTGCTGCAAGACCAGCCTTTCATCTTACAACCCAATTCCCTAAGTTTTCTCACCCCATTTCCGGATCCTCTGGTCACAGCACAAATTTCCAGTTGGAAGGGGAATGGGCACTATGGGACCCAAGAGAGCAAGAGGTTTCAGACTGCCTTACTCCCTTAACATAGACATTGACAGTGGGAAAAGCCTGCACTTCCCCTGTGTGCTCAAAACGTTGACAGTATCTCTGGGTGGCCATGGGAGAACGGGTTTGGTTTGGTTTTCTCCCAGGCTTCTACTTTGCAGAGAGACCTTAACATTCTTTTCTGAGTTCTACAGCTCTGGGACCAGACCACCCTTCAGTCAGTGGTCTCTGAAGTGAGATTAGCTCATCTTCAGTGGAGTAGATCTTGGGAAACTAAACTGGACAGCCTGAATCTTGCTCATATCATCTCAACCCTGGGGTACTTTGAGTGCCACAGGATGAATGTGGGACATCTTTCTGAAGCATCTTTTCGCTTGATTCTCTTGAGATAAAACATTAATGTCCTTAGGGATGACAGTCACATAGGTTTCGAAGTATATACCAGACTTCTCTCTGAAATCAGGCTTGGGTTGTCCTCTTTCTGAAAATTCCCAGATTTAACAAAAAAAAGCTGCCTTCTGCCGTGAGGACACATTGATATGAAAGTGTGAGAGGTACTGGTGCACTTCTTCACATTAACAGACGTGTGAGGATGTATGACTCTAAACCACACGGCATACAGTTCCTGCCTGCTTCATGCTTACTGTTCTAACTCTGCCTCTGCTTTTGGTCCCTGGCAGCTACTGATTCATGACAAAACCCCAGAGCTTGGAGTCAGAAGACTGAGCCTTAAGTTCCAGTATAACTATTTCTTTGCTGTTGTTTTTTTTTTTTTTTTTTTTTTTTCTAGCCCTGATATCAAATCCTCTCAGTCACTAAAGGATTGTGACAACACCTTGTACAGTTGGTGGTGGCATTAAATCAGATGGTGTATAAGAGTATTTTGTCAAAACTCTAAAGGAGGATGTGGCTGTAGGGACTGATAGTTCTCATGAATGTTACTGCTCTTCTTTCCCACAGTTAAAAGAATATTGGCAGAGGAAGAGCCCTGTGTTCCAGTAGGAGCTAACAGGAAAAGAAAATCAATGGCAGTAGCCCTGACACAGCCGCTTCTGGTGGTTACCGCTCACCTGGGATGTGAGTCTTGTCTGGCCAGGCTCCTGGGGACGGGGGTCCAAGGGGCAGTAGAGAATAATTGTTAAGATTGTGGATGGACTGTTGGGTACTGGTTAAGAATTCTGAGTTTGAATCCGGCCTCTCCATCTGTTAATGATTGATTAGGGATTAATTAGGATATGATTTAGAGCAAGTTGCTTGAGGTTTTCAGGCCTCTCTTTTCACATCTGTATAATAGAGGTGGGAGTTTTTTACTTCCATTTGTGAAGTTTAAATGAGATTTGTTATTGTTGCTTTTATGAGAATCCTTAGTACATGGCCTGCTGTAAACACCCAGGACACCCAGGAAATGGTCATTGCTGTTTGATTTTTCTCATCCCCAGTCTCAAGGGGAAGCCAGGCCAATGAGAAGAGCCACTTGCCATCAGGCTGTCCCTTTAGGATTTACTGAAAGGATCCCAGGGTGGGATCATGGGGAGATAAAAACCATGAGAGAAGTTGGCACAAAGGAGTTATGGGACAAAGGGTGCAAGATAGGCAGAAAAGAAACCTTTGTCAGTTGATGGGGAAGAAAGGAATTCAGAGGGCTTAGACACTGAGGGGGGACAGAACATTTCCATGTGCACTCTCATCTCTTGTAGTCAGCAACAGGTGTCTATGGGGAGGGGCCTGTGTCATCTATTACCCTGAAAGATCTGCAAGTAAGAGGCCCTGGGCCGAGGTTCAGTGACCCTGCAGGCCAGCCCTCCAACCACCTCCCACAGCAGGGGCTAGTTGCCCCTCTGCCAGCTGAGACAGCCCACACACCCCTCCCCAGCCCTAATGAGTGTTCTCTCTACCACTCCCCACAATCCTCGTCCAACTCCTCCTCTCTGCATGCACCTCAGAGCCAGTACCAAGAACTAGCAGGAGCCCCGCACTCAAAGCTCTGCAGTTATCAGTCAACTCATTGGAAACATCAATTCACTGGGAAGAGTCCAGTGGGGTCCGCTGATTCCACGCTGTCAATCCTGGACTCCTTTCCCCTTGGGGCCCTGAAGAAAGGGTCTAGGGGCCCCTGGTGCCAAGGGTAAATGGGGAGGTGGGGCATGCAGGCCTCACCTGGATGGACCCCAGAGCACAGAACGTGCAGCATGGCTCTTCTGCACTGCCCTCTTTGCTGACTCTCTTCTCCAGACACCCCTGTTTGAGTCCTTGCCACACATGCCCTGGGGTTGCCTCTCAGGGAAGCACTAGCCTGGCTGGTTGTCAGGGGCCCGTATTTCTGCCCTGACTCAGTCCCTAATTTGCTTTTTGAGTCTGGACAAGCCTTCTCTCCTCCTTGGGCTCCTGTTTCTGGAGGAGGTAGAGAGTATCAAAGGTCTCTGTTAGCTCTGGGAGTCCGAGATTTAAAGGACCCTGGAATGGAAACCTCAGGACCAAGGGCTCCTGTCTGTCCTTTTCTGTCTTATATCTCTGCTGTGAAGAACCATAACTGGCCTGTGGGTGCTCAGTAGATGTTGAATGAACGCACCTTTCTAAATCGTAAGCTGGCAGAATGGGGGGACCTTTCTCAAACTCTGTCTCTAGAGGTTCACCAGCCCCTATCACCAGGGCCCTTTCACCCTGTGCTTTGGGCAGGTTCACACATTGAAGGAGGAGAAGAAGCATGAGATATATCGGGTACAGAAGCTTGGGAGGAGCTTGTTCAAACTCAAACACCAGAGGGGTAAGATGGGGCTGGCATGACCTGGGAGCAGGACTGGCATCAGAGGGCTGTGGGGGTGGCTTAGAATGCCCCAGGGAGGTGGGTGGATGGAAGGGCTTTGAGGCAGAGGGAGAGAGGTCTGTGCCAGGAGACTGCAAGCCTTGTCATCTGCTTGAGACTTGGTGTCCCCATCAGCAAAGAGGGGGTAGTGCCCATTGTCAGCCACCCACAGTGCTCTCCATCTGAAAGTGGCTTGGAGGATTGGCTACCATCTGGGTGCGAGGAATCATTAGCAGTGAGGCCAAGTTTGGGAAACCTGAGAGGAGGAGCTCTGCACCAATGGGAGGATTTTTTTTTTTTTTTTTTTTTTTTTTTTTTTTTTTTTAGAATCCAGAGGCCCTTATTGTCTGCTTCCTTTCTCAGCTGAATCCTGGGCCCCAGATCCACCAGCGGGGCCCTCTGAGGTGGAGCAGCTACAAGATGAGACCAAACACCTAAGGAAGGAGCTGGAGAGCCTGGGAAGACAGCTCCAGGCCGAGGTGGAAAACAATCAGATGTTGAATCTCCTGAATAGGAGACAGGAGGAGAGGCTGCGTGAGCAGGAGGAGAGGATACGTGAGCAGGAGGAGAAGCTACATGAGCAGGAGGAGAGGCTATCTGGGCAGGAGAAGAGGATACATGAGCAGGAGGAGAGGCTATGGGAGCAGGAGTGGCTGCCAGAGCAGGAGAGGCTGCTGGAGGAGGTGAAGAAGTTGGAACGGGAGAGACGGGAGGAGGAGGAGGAGAAGCTGCTAGAGCATGAGAGGCTGCTGAACCAGGTAGAGAAGCTGCTGGAAGAGGAGAGGCTGCGGGAGCAGGATGAGAGGCTGCGGGAGGAGGAGAGGCTGCCAGAGCAGGAGAGGCTGTTGGAGCAGGTGGAGAAGCTATTGGAACAGGAGAGGTGGCAGGAGGAACAGGAGAGGCTGCTGGACCAGGGGAGGCTGCTGGACCAGGTGGAGGAACTGTTGGAACAGGAGAGGTTGTGGGAGCAGGATGAGAGACTGCGGGAGCAGGAGAGGCTGCTGGAGCAGGTGGAGAAGCTTTTGGAACGGGAGAGGCGACAGGAGGAGCAGAAGAGGCTGCTGGAGGAGGAGCAACTGCTGGACCAAGTGGAGGAGCTGCTGGAACAGGAGAGGCTGCGGGAGCAGGATCAGAGGCTGTGGGAGCAGGAGACACTGCGGGAGCTGGAGAGGCTGCGGGAGCTGGAGAGGATGCTGGAGCTGGGGTGGGAAGCCCTCTATGAGCAGCAGGCGTAGCCACACAGCAGCTTGAGGAGCTGGTGGGTTGCCACACCTGGGGAGCCTGCCCTCTTCCCTAGCCCTCCAGGCCTTTGTTTCCCCACCTGTAAAATGGGGCATTGTAGCCCTCACGTGAAATGGTACCTCTAAAGGCACCTATGAGCCACAGCCCTGCTCTGATGGCTGTGGGAGAGAGGGGATGATTTTTCTAACCTGCCTCCACCCTTCCCGGTGCTATGGGAGGCAGACACCAAGTTCTGGGGTCTCCAGCTATAGTGGGTGGCCAATGATTGCTCCTCTCTGTCCAGAACAATGAGAACAAGAGTGCACTGCAGTGGGAGCAGCAAGTAAAGGAGCTGAAGAAGCTGGGCGAGCTGAAAGAGCTGAAAGGTGGGCACCAGCATCTGGGGAGGGGAGGTGCCAGGTCAGAGGCAGCTGCAGCCTGGGGGCAGGTGACCCCAGCAATCTCCAGAGCAGTTCTATGACTGTTTCTTGCTTCCTGCCCTCTGAGTTTTAGAGGTGGGGAGCCCTGGGCTCCCCCCAGGTCTGGACATCATTATCCCAGCTAGAGGCATGGAACCCTCGAGTCACAGGGGAAGAGACAGTGGTATAAGAGGTTGGCCGGGTGCGGTGGCTCAAGCCTGTAATCCCAGCACTTTGGGAGGCCGAGATGGGCGGATCACCAGGTCAGGAGATCGAGACCATCCTGGCTAACACAGTGAAACCCCATCTCTACTAAAAAATACAAATAACTAGCCAGGCGAGGTGGCAGGCACCTGTAGTCCCAGCTACTGGGGAAGCTGAGGCAGGAGAATGGCGTAAACCCGGGAGGCAGAGTTTGCAGTGAGCTGAGATCCAGCCACTGCACTCCAGCCTGGGCAACAGAGTGAGACTCTGCCTCAAAAAAACACAAAACAAAACAAAAAAAAGGCTCCTTATGTCGGGTGTGGTGGCTCATGCCTGTAATCCCAGCACTTTGGGAAGCTGAGGCATGAGAAAGGTCAGGAGTTTGAGCCCAGCCTGGCCAACATGGCAAAACCTCATCTCTACTACAATTTCAAAAATAATAATAATAATTAGCCAGGCCTGGTGGTGCATGCCTGTAATCCCAGCTACTCAGGAGGCTGAGACATGAGAATCATTTGAGCCCAGGAGGTGGAGTTCGCAGTGAGCTGAGATTGCACCACTGCACTCCAGCCTGGGACACAGAGTGACACTGTCTCAAAACAAAACCAAACGGATAAACCAAAAGCTCCTTAGATTCAAACTGGATTCCGGCCTCAGTTCCACTGGTTATCATTCAACTACCTTGCATCTCTACATCTGTGTTTCTTTAACTTAAAAAGGAAGTTAGCGTTTTCCTTGCAGAGGTGCTCAGGATTAAATGAGATAACACATGGAAACAGTAGGCATGTAGTACACTTAGCAGATGGTGGTTGGCTCTCCTTGCTATTCCACCAGTCTGTGGCCTACAGTTTAAATGGTGGGGAAAAGGATGTGAGATTTGAGGCTGAGGAAGGATGCATGGGGTTCTAGGCAAGGAAGGCAGTCTCTTAGGCCTGGAGCAAGGGACTAGGGGCCTGGGGGAGGCCACAGAGCCCCACAGTGCCCTTGCTACCCTATTAATGGGCCACAAATCTGGAAGCCAGCTACCAAATGCCCTCATGCCCAGGGTCTTCCTGCAGGTGGAGCCGAAGAGCCAAGAGGCTCAGAGTCTGCAGCAGTAGGGAGACCAGTACCTGTGTCACCTGCAGCAGTATGTGGTCGCTTAGCAGCAGGTGGCCACTTATCAGCAGCTGACCTCTGAGAAGGAGGTGCTGAACAGGCAGTTACTGCTGCAGACCCAGCTCCTGGACCAGCTGCAGCAGCAGGAAGCTCAGGGCAAAGCAGTGGCTAAGATGGCCTGCCAAAAGTTGCAGGAGACGCAGGGGAGGGAGTTGCTGAGGACAGGGCCCCGAGAGGGACAACCTGGCAACCTCTGTGCCTTCTCACCCTCTTTCCTGGCCTCTTAGGAGCACCTGGAAGCTACGAGCCAGCAGAAGCAGGAGCTAAAGCCCAGTTGAGCCTCATGGCTCTCCCTGGGGAAGGTAGGGGAGACCACTCGGAGGAAGAGGCGAGAGTCCTGGGAGGAAAGGGGGACTGTTAGCAGCATAGGATTGAGGAGTTGGAAGAGACCTTTAAGACAGCTGGTCATTATGCCAACCGGGTGTCCGTGCTAAGTTCGGTATCAATATGGTGACCTCCTGGGAGCAGGAGGCCATCAGGTTGCCTAAGGACAGGAGAACTGGCCCAGGTCAGAAAGGGACCAGGTCAGGACTCCTGCACCAATCGGTAGTGGGACTGTGCCTGGGCAATATGGTAAGATCTTGGTTCTTCTTCTTCTTTTTTTTTTTTTTTTTTTTGAGACAGAGTCTCGCTCTGTCGCCCAGCCTGGAGTGCAGTGGCCGGATCTCAGCTCACTGCAAGCTCCGCCTCTCGGGTTTACGCCATTCTCTTGCCTCAGCCTCCCGAGTAGCTGGGACTACAGGCGCTCGCCACCTCGCCTGGCTAGTTTTTTGTATTTTTTAGTAGAGACGGGGTTTCACCGGGTTAGCCAGGATGGTCTTGATCTCCTGACCTCATGATCCACCCGTCTCGGCCTCCCAAAGTGCTGAGATTACAGGCTTGAGCCACCGCGCCCGGCCAGATCTTGGTTCTTAAAAGTAAAAATAAAGAACAGCTCATTCCTCTCTGGGAATGGGCTGATTCAGGGTTACACAATGAGGGTGGGGGCAGAGGTGGGCCCCCAGTACTTCCCTTGTTGGGTTGTCTGAGGACCCCTCTGGCCACCCCCTAGAGGATATGGAGGAGGACATCTGGACAGTGAGGAGGAGGAGGAGGCGCCTCGGCCCATGCTGAACATCCCAGGGGACCTGGAGAGCCTGGAGGCCAGGTGAGCCTGACTTTCCCTGCCCCTACTTTGTCACCTTCCTCGGTGGTCCCTCCCAGATCCCTTTATGTTCTTGGTTTCCCCGCCTTCTGATTTCTGTGGACTTTCACTCCTTCCGGGAGCCAGTGATCAAACACCATTTCACCTGTGACCAACAGGTGCACACTCTGAGCCCCAAGGGAAGGGGCTGCACTCCACCTCCCTGCCCCGCTTGTTCTATGTGTGTCCCTACAAGAATACTCACCTCTTGCTTCAGGTGGCATTTTTCAATGACGTGGGAGCCAGTGCCCAGGAAGAGCAAAGGGTGTGCTGCCAGCCCCTGGCTCACCCAGTGGCTTCATCCCAGAGGACCCCAGGGACTGGGGGTGAGTCTGTGTGTGGGGCAACCCACCGAGCCCTGCAGGGGGCCATGGAGAAGGTGCAGCTGAGTAGGTCCTGGCATGGGCCAAGAACAGTGTGGGCGGGGCAAGGCAGGTGGTTCTTGAGATGTGACCCCATTATTTTGGCTCCAGAGTGACTTTATGGAGGACAAAGTGGACCTGAAGGAGCCGGTGGAGTAACTAGAGCTTCGATTCATCCACCTCTCAGGACAGACACCATAAGTGAGCGGGAGGCCAGGGTATGGCAGGGGGAGCTGCTGGGCCATCAGAGGGACCCCAGCCTCTGAGCTGTGTCTCCCCACAGGAAAGTACATCAGCCAGGGGGCAGTGCCAAAATGTGGCACTGGGAGAGGAGGTCATCAGCAGGCTGGCCCAGGACCAGGAGATGCAAGTAGGGTGTGCAACATCTCTGTGGGGGTGGGAGTGGAGATGGGGGTGAACTTGGGCACCAGCACTAGCATGGCAGCTAAGCACCCCTCCCTCCGGGTGAACCTTCTGGAGCTGCAGGGAGAGGTGTTGTGGTGTGTGGGAGACCACAATGAGGGGCACGACAGATTCCTGGCCGCTGCCCAGAACCCTGCTGATGAGCCCGCTCTAGGAGCCCCAAACCCCCAGGAGCCTGGGTGTGCTGACAAGCAGGGTGGTGAGTAGAGCGCTCAGGCGGGATGGGCAGGCAGGAGCAGGGGAGGCTCGCACTGATCTCAGATCCCCTCCTCCCTCTGTCTGAAGATCTTCGTGAGGTGAGCCTCACTGACAGCGTGGAGCCTGCACCAGGAGAGGCCAGAGAGGGTTCTCCCCATGACAACCCCACTGCACAGCAGATCGTGCAGCTGCTTCCTCTAATGCAGGACTCCCCAGGAGCACGGAGGCTTGGGCAGCAACCCCTGCATGCCATTCTTTCCAGGCTGCCAAGAACAGGGAGATAAACCATCACCATCATCTAAAAGCTGGTCAAGAAAAATAAAAAGAAAAAAACTTAAGGGGTTAATCTCCTACACAATTCATTTACTTCATTTGAATGTTAGAGCCACTCACGTTTATTTGTGTTTTTCTAATTTATAGTTTAAATTTATTTGTAAAAAATTAAAGGAGAGTGGGTCTTTCCCTCATGTTCACTCTGACATCCCTTAGCATCTTTTTTTTATGTGATAACTGTAGGTCATTAGCATGCATATCGAGTTTGCCCTTAGGTGGTGGGAGTTCAAACACACAAAGACCCACTATTTGCACAAAATTGTTCTTGCTGGTTTGGAATAGGCTGCCATTTTTTTTTAATGTTATTGCAGCATGTATATTTATTATGAAATTCAGATAAAATGTGCTTATGTTCTGCTACTATGTTTGATCGACTCCTAATCACAGTGAGCTCTTCATTAGTTCAATATGTGGTTTGCCCTCAAGTGCGCTGTTTATTAGTTTGTAATGTGCCACTGTGAGTACTGACATTTACAGTTGTTTAGAGATGGAGCAGTGGAAACAGCCTTTCCCCCTTTTTCTGTGTATTGGGGATGGGCGTAATAACAGTTTGGGGAGCTTTTTAAATCTCCCAAAAGAGGAAAGTGGCCTGCTCTGGCAGGTGTGTGCAGGATAGAATACGTTTCATTTGTTCTGGTACCAAGAATGAGCGTGGTACTATGGTAGTTCTCTTAGGATTTGTATGTGCTCTGGGCTCATGAAGATATTACATCATGAGCTGGGGCAGTTGCATTCTTTTTTGATGGCCTAAAAAGGGGTTATTTCTGGGGAATGAAAGGCTCCCATCATTGACTGTGGATGTGGAAAACCTTTCCTAGCTTAGAGCATTTGTACCTATAATACATTTTAAAGTCAGAGTTCATGTTCCCTGTTTTAATCACATGACTACATGTCCCAGTACACAAAAGGGCCCTGGTTGGCATTCTTCTCAATGTATTTAGTAAAGGTAAGAAATCCTTTGAGAGTTTAGATGTCCCTGAAACAAGCATATAGGCTCTAGTCAAGAATGAATTCGAGTGAAGGAAAGCCGTGTGACACCTGGCATTCCTCTCTGTTCATGGAGCTTCTTTGAGGCTAGAAGATTGATTTTACCATCTAAAACTCTCTGATTAATACCTAGTCTTCAACCACATTGGCTACTTTGACATAGGAATTTACTTCTTTTCCTTGAATGGAAAACACTTTAAAAATAATAACAAACGTTATTATAAATGAATATATGCAAGAGTACTTAGTTGAAACGAAAAGGAGTTTTAGTAGACAGTATTATACTACATTTGAAAATCAAGTTTATGCGACTTAAAATGTTTACAAAGTGCAGTGCAATCTACTGTTTGTGAGTGTCAAAGTGTTATAAGGAAAGTGTCTATACAATCACAGAGTCATATTTCCCCACAGAGTTCTTTACAAAGAGTGAAATATGTTCTTATACCTTTCAGTTTCAGTTAGAGGCATACTTTGTGCAATATTTATGTGAATGTGCCTATACATTATGAATTATTTCAGTCATATGTTGCCTAAATCATAACTTGATGATGCTTGGGAAAGAATCAACAGTTAAAACCTCATGAAGTTCTGATGTCTGTGTTCCAAAATACATCACAGTCACGTTATTAAGATGTAGGGAGAAAGGTATGTGCGCTCCCTGGGGTGGGCATTTCTGATTACCTCCATCTGGCATCCTCATGTTACTTTTAGAAATATGACTTTAATAGGAAAGCAATATAATTTTACAGATAAAGTAACAGATTTGCCTGAATTCACAGAAAAAAAGTGCAAATATTGGGTCCTCGTGACTTCAACTGGCTCTTCCAAATTGTATGAATTTATTAATGTATTAGATAAACCCAGTTTCAGAATTATAAAGAAAAAATGTTAGACCACATAATGTGGCTAATTAACAGTGGTACGATTTCTAGCCCAAGCATTTAAAATGGACTTAAAGTCCTGTTCTTGCTTTTTCTTTCTGAACTTGCTGCTTTTGCATTCTTTGAGTTCAGTTTAAAGGCAGTTACTTTAAGTCCATTTTAAACTCTCAGGCTAGAAATCGTACCACTGTTAATTAGCCACATTATTTGGTCTAACATTTTTCCTTTACAATTCTGAAACTGGGTTTATCTAACACATTGATAAATTATTTCAAAGGTATTTTTATAGTTCAAATCACTTCACTTTTACCCTGACATATATAAATGACTAGGAATGACCTTCAGATCGTGTTTAGCATCTGTAACCAATCTGACAATAATGCGTTCATCAGGTACCTATGGATTAAATCATATACTGGCATATTTAAGCTGAATGTCAGTCTGGAAATAAATTTACCATATTAACTGAAATACCACTGTTTGTGTAGGTATTTTTGTCATATATTTAAGAAATAGCTAACAAGGATGGAAATCATATTACAATAACTTAAGTCTTTCTTCAAAGTGTGTGCAGTCCTTTGCAATACCTCATTCAGCCAAGTATTTGTTCTCTTTCTCATTCAGTATAAGGCAGCCTTTTTTTTTTTTTTTTGAGACGGAGTCTCCCTCTGTCGCCGGGCCTGGAGTGCAGTGGCTGGATCTCAGCTCACTGCAAGCTCTGCCTCCCGGGTTTACGCCATTCTCCTGCCTCAGCCTCCTGAGTAGCTGGGACTACAGGCGCCCACCACCTCGCCCGGCTAGTTTTTTGTCGGCTAGTTTTTTGTATTTTTTAGTAGAGACGGGGTTTCACCAGGTTAGCCAGGATGGTCTCGATCTCCTGACCTCGTGATCCGCCCGTCTCGGCCTCCCAAAGTGCTGGGATTACAGGCTTGAGCCACCGCGCCAGGCCGCTAAGGCAGCTTTCAATTTGCTTAGCAGGCAACATTAGAAGGTTAGAGTTCAGCAGAAACATAGAATTTTAAAATGTGAGTTCAACTGAATAAATTTGAATTTTTGTAGAAGGTAAAGAATCAAAATACTTGTATATTTAAAGATTGAAGTATATGATAATCATTTTGAAGTATTTGATTAAAACTAATAGGTTTTCCAGAAATTAAAAAAACCAATTTTTTTTTTTTTTTTTTTTTGATACGGAGTCTCGCTCTGTGGCTCAGGCTGGAGTGCAGTGGCGCGATCTAGGCTCACTACAAGCCCCGCCTCCCGGGTTCCCGCCATTCTCCTGCCTCAGCCTCCCGAGTAGCTGGGACTACAGGCGCCTGCCACCACGCCAGGTTAATTTTTTGTATGTTTAGTAGAGACGGAGTTTCACCGGGTTAGCCAGGATGGTCTCAATCTCCTGACCTCGTGATCCTCCCGCCTGGGCCTCCCAAAGTGCTGGGATTACAGGCGTGAGCCACCGCACCCGGCAAAAAAAAAAATTTTTAAACTAAAGCTGACTTCTAGAAAATATGAAAATGTAAATCAGCCCTATCCAGAATATAGTTTCTGTAAAATTTAGTCATTTTACAATAGTATAACTATTAAAAAATGTAACTGCTATTTTAATGTTTTGAAATAAATTAAAACATTTTAAAATATGAATACTGTAGCTTAAAAGAAAGAAACTGGAGAAGGAAAAGTAGAGAAAGAAATGCCGATTCCAGTCCAAAACTTTATTTGCCAAGTTTTCTTAATAATGACTTTTACCAATTTATGAATTATTGTAAACAGAATCTATAATGGAAATACTGAAAGACTTTTGCCTAAAGTGGCATTATTGAATACTGCTATGATGCTACGGTAATGTAATAAATTATTGTTACAAAGTGCTGTTTTTACCTTAATTTTTATTTTGTGTGTCTTGAAAACTAGTATTAAAGGTATTGAGATTGTGCAAATGCTGGGCACACTTGGCATTAAATAATGTTTTTATTTTTACAAAATTGTAATATGACCATGCAAGTATTTAATTAATTAATTAATTTTGAGACGGAATCTCACTCTGTTGCCCAGGCCAGAGTGCAGTGGCGCGATCTTGGCTCACTGCAACCTCCACCTCCCAAGTAGCTCGGACTACAGATGCATGCCACCATGCCCAGCTAATTTTTGTATTTTTAGTAGAGATGGGGTTTCACTCTGTTGGCCAGGCTGGTCTCGAACTCCTGACCTCATGACCTGCCCACCTCAGCCTCCCAAAGTGCTGGGATTACAGGCATGAGCCACCGTGCCTGGCTGCAAGTGTTTATCAAAAGAATACAAACTGAAAAAATAGTTACGGGATTTTAAAAAGTTAGGAGATTAAAAAGAGTTATGGGATTTAAAAAGTTATGAGATTAAAAAGTTATGGATATAGTTATGTTATGGGATAAAAAAGTTATGGGATAAAAAATGTTATGGTCAGTGGCTCACGCCTTGTAATCTCAGCACTTTGGGAGGCCAAGGTGGGTGGATCACCTGAGGTAGGGAGTTTGAGACCAGTCTGACCAACATGGAGAAACCCCATCTCTACTAAAAATACAAAATTAGCCGGGCGTGGTGGCGAATGCCTGTAATCCCAGCTACTCAGGAGGCTGAGGCAGGAGAATCGCTTGAACCCGGGAGGTGGAGGTTGCGGTGAGCTGAGATTGTGCCATTGCACTCCAGCCTGGGCAACAAGAGTGAAACTCCATCTCAAAAGAAAAATTAAAAAGTTATGGAAAAAAGTTGTGGAAAAAATTCCAAAAAAAGGTTTATGAAAAAAGTTATGGGATAAAAATTAAATAAATAAATAAATAAAAGCAGGCCACTGTGAACAAAGCCTGGAGAAGTGTCTAATGGGGGAGACAGGTGCAGATGAGTTGAAGATCACCGTCATCCAAAAGCAGGGAACTAGGCCTGGGGCTATATCTCACGCCTGTAATCCCAGCACTTTGGGAGGCTGAGGTGGGCGGATCACCTGAGATCAGGAGTTGGAGACCAGCCTGGCCAATATGGTGAAACTCTGTCTCTACTAAAAATACAAAAAATTAGCCAGGCATGGTGGCGGGCACCTGTAATCCCAGCTACTCAGGAGACTGAGGCAGGAAAATCGCTTGAACCCAGAAGGCGGAGGTTGCAGAGGGCCCAGATGGCACCACTGCACTCCAGTCTGGGTGACACAGAAAGACTCCATCTCAAAAAAAAAAAAAGCCTTAATTAAAAAAAAAAAAGCAGGACCCTGTCAGCAAAGCTTGGAGAAGTGGGGCCAGAGGCTCCATCCCCACCATGTCCCTATCACCCCTTCCCAGTCACTCCTTTACCATTTGAGTAGCAAGACAAGACCCCTGTCTAACGGGGAGAGACAAACAGACCCTTTGCCACCTTGGCCAGGGCTGAGTCCTTAAATTTCTGGATGATGATGATTGTGATTTAAGAGGCAGAGGCTGATGGAGTTGGTTTGTTTAGAGGAGGCCTAATGGCCTCCTTACTCTCACCAAAGCAATTTTTCCCTCAGCGAAGTTCGCGTCTTCTTACTCAGAGAGGCAGGTGAGGCGGGACAGTGGGACTAACTGTAGACCAGGTGAGGGCACGGACTGCTGGGGGTGGCCCCCCTTCCCCCATGTACATATTGTTTCTGTGTAACGTTTTGTATATTCCGGGGGGTAGGGCTGCCCCTGTATTGTAGGTAGTGGAGATTGGAGCTGGCACGGGGGAGTGGGGGATGGGAGCAGGGAAAGGTTCTAATAATTATTTGCAGCTGGGGAACTTATTTGATAGCATAGGACAGAGGAAGGGGGCGGGGTTGGGTTCGTGGCTTCCTGGTGATGCAACTCCTGTTTATTTTGCTTTTTATTTGGGAATAAACGGATTTAACCATACTGCTAGCCTGGCATGTTTCTGTTTCCCTCACTGGGTCCTGGAGTTCGTGCCACTGAACGAGGAGCCCCAGAGTGTCCGAGCATGTCCAGCTGGGTTGTTGGGGACCTCCCAGGCCTGTTACCTGTATGCTGCCTGGTGACGCCTGGGGGATTCCACAGCACCTATGGGGCACAGTCCAGCCCTAACGGCCAACAGGCTCAGAAGCCTCATCTAGCGGAGGCTGGGAAGGCAGGATGCCAGCACCCAAGGGCACTGACTTCCATGCACATGAGGCGTCTTCCTTTCGGCCCCCCTGCCTGTCCCGACCTGCAGGACAGTCGAACGGGCCCTGGAAGGGGGAGTGGGAATGGAGGAGACAAGAAAACACAAGAAATGGAGACAAGACAAACAGCCTGATCAAGTCTCGTTTATTGAGTGTAGGGTCATGCCTTATATAGGCTGGCAGGGGAAGAGGTTGGGCCAGGGCGGTGATAGGGGCCGGATCTTCTCAAATTACAATCGCGCATGCGCCGTGGGTTTGTACTTTTCCCGGGCGCGGGATCGCACCTGCGCCCTGGGCTGCATATCTTCCTGGGCGGGAAAATGTTTGCGCGCGCGCGGGAAAGGTTGGCGCGCGCGGGAAAGGTTGGCGCGCGGGAACAGTTTTGGCGCGCGCGGGAGAAACTTAGGCGCGCGCGGGAGAAACTTAGGTGCGCGCGGGAAAAGCTTTGGGCGCGCGCGGGAAGGGTTTATAAATAAAGAACCCGGGAATGCGCCCTCTTGTCTCCGCTTTGCGGAGATCAAGCAACAGAGGTCGGCTAATTCCGGGCCTCATGGCTCCGGACAGGTCCCCCTTTTTTATATATAATTATGGCTAGAAGATTGTCCCTCGGGAACTGCGCCTGTCTTAGGTTGGAGTAATGCATCTCATCACTGGTACCCGTCATGGGATTAGGCAGTAGCTTATGACGGCCCTCCTGTCTTAGGTTAGTGAGAGATGATACTCTCTTACCCGTCATTGGCTGTCCAGTTCAGCGCATAGGGAAGGTGGTCATAATGGGTGTGAGCATGAACCACCGCGATCTTCTTGTTCTAGGCGATGATAATGGACCTGTATAGGTTTCCCTTGGATAGCCTCGACTTGTTGCTTAATGAATGTCATGAGCTTATTGAAAACCAAAGGTCCTACAGAGAGTAAAAGCAATAGGCAAAGCAGGGGGCCCAGGAATGGCATAAGATAGGGAAGGAGTCCATGGAACCCAGTCCAAAACGGGTTATCGGTTATTTCCTTTCGTCGTTTTTCTAGGTCTTCTTGTAGACGCCTGATTTTGTCCCTGACGATCCTGGATTTGTTGGCATAAAAACAGCACTTCTCCTGTAAAGCCAAGCAGATGCCTCCCTGTTCTGCAGTTAGTAAATCTAGGCCTCTTCTATTTTGGAGCACTACTTCTGCCAGAGAATCTACCTGATCTTGTAAATCTTGTATAGTACTCGAAATGGCCTGCATATCTGAGATCAGTTGGCGAGACAATTTGGTGTATTGAGTAACAGAAACCCCTAGGCCTGTAGCCCCAGTTGCTACGGCAGTAGTTATGCCTAATCCTGCAAGTAAGGGGATAAATTGTATTGCCCTTTTGTTTCTTCCTAAAAAGTGATCTATAGCTGGGATAGGTACAGGTTCATTTCCAGGGATAATGTCTATGTCAGGTAAAAGTGTGGCTAAGACACAGCGTCCTGTCCAGTTAGTAGGTAAATAGGTATAAGCCCTATTATTGCCACATATAAAAACCGAGCTGTTTGGGGCACACAGCGATTGGAAAATATTTACTATGGTGGAACAATTATTGAATTGATTGAATCCTACATCGAGGTCGTAAGTGTTATTAAGGGGAGGGGGATAAGTAAGAGTTTGTGGCCAGTCAGAATTATAATATTTTGCTGCCCCTTCCTCTAAATTATCCCAGTTTACTTCTGAACAGTTAAGGTTATTTTTACTTTTGCTTTCATTAGTTGTAGGTAAAACTGGGTATTTTTTGAACTTTTCCTTATTTGATGTTTCTATATTTGTCATTGAGGGGACCCCAGCCTCTTCCTCGTCACTTTGTAGCGATATAAGGTCTATTTCTTTATTAGGTATGGGTTTTTCGAGGTCGGTTTGGGAGCTGCCTCTTAATATTTCCTCAGTCTGAGTAACCACTGCCATTACCTCAGGATCTTTTTCTTTTTCCTTTTTATCTATTATATCTCTGATTAGATTCCAATAAGAAAAAGCTGTCACCGGAACCTTTTCTGGTCCAAAAGTACTATAGTAATCTTGAAAACAGTCTCCCACTCTACGCCACCTCTTTACGTCAATGGTCCCTTCTTGTGGAAACCAAGGGCAGGTTTCTTTTACAAAATCAAAAAACTTAAACAAATCATTACTTTTAACCTTTACTCCTCGTGTTTTTAAAGCCTCTTTTAATTGCCCTACATAAATTTGATGCTGGCTTAATTCTTGTCCCATAATCAGACACTATTACTCACCTCTGGTTCCAACGCGGCAGGCTCCCGCGACGTCCGGAGGAATTTCTTTCCACTTTCACTTTCGGCCGACTTTAGTGCCTTCTTCCTCACTTTTTCCCCCGTGTCCAGGTCCCTGTTCGGGCGCCAGGTGTCCCGACCTGCAGGACAGTCGAACGGGCCCTGGAAGGGGGAGTGGGAATGGAGGAGACAAGAAAACACAAGAAATGGAGACAAGACAAACAGCCTGATCAAGTCTCGTTTATTGAGTGTAGGGTCATGCCTTATATAGGCTGGCAGGGGAAGAGGTTGGGCCAGGGCGGTGATAGGGGCCGGATCTTCTCAAATTACAATCGCGCATGCGCCGTGGGTTTGTACTTTTCCCGGGCGCGGGATCGCACCTGCGCCCTGGGCTGCATATCTTCCTGGGCGGGAAAATGTTTGCGCGCGCGCGGGAAAGGTTGGCGCGCGCGGGAAAGGTTGGCGCGCGGGAACAGTTTTGGCGCGCGCGGGAGAAACTTAGGTGCGCGCGGGAAAAGCTTTGGGCGCGCGCGGGAAGGGTTTATAAATAAAGAACCCGGGAATGCGCCCTCTTGTCTCCGCTTTGCGGAGATCAAGCAACAGAGGTCGGCTAATTCCGGGCCTCATGGCTCCGGACACCTGCCTCCCTCGCCTGTCTGCACCTAGTGGCCTGTTCTGTCTGTCCCTCCAGAGTGCCCATTGCCGCTCAGGCTCCCTCCAGGCTGAGTTCATGGCCCTGCCCCTAGTGGCCAGAACCGGCTTCACAGGATGAGAGCCGCTAAGCTCCAGGGGCTTTTCAGGAAAAGTGTCCCTTGGAAAGGATGTGGCTTTTTCACTGCTCCCAGTACCCTAGTAATGGCTTGGCCTTTTCCCTCCGTTCAGCTCCACAGACAACACAGTCAGGAGAGGACACATTCCCCGTCATCCAGAAATGGGTTTGCTTGTCAGCCAAGGGACAGCAGGACTGTCAGGCCACATGGCACCCCCATTCTCGGCGGGGGGTGGGAGGGATGGCAGGGCTGGTTGTCCACAGGCCAGGCATGACAGGGAGCCCATTGGATGTGGCGCACTTTGGAGGGGGGATGTCGGGGGACAGATATGGGTCTCAGTAAAGAGATCTGCTCTTTTACAATTTCTGCACCAATTTGCCATACTTGGAGATGACACATAGCAGCTTATTTTTTACTTTTTCAAGAAAGGATGTCATGGAAAGAAATCGAGCTGCCTTTCTATGAATAGAACTCAATTGCCTTCCAGCCATAGGCTGCATGCTTCAAAACATTTATCAGAAATAAGAAATGGGTTGAGCAGCACCATCCGTAGCCTTACACTGAGCATTCCCACCATGACCTCTACCATGTATGAAGTGCCTTGGTTAATTATGAAACCCTTGAAAACGAGATGAAAAGTCCTATTCCCATGCAGATCAGTTGGGTTATGCAGAGAGACAGTCACCAGGACACAGCCCTAACCACAATGTGCCCTCTGGAAAACACGTGTCTCTGTTCACATGGAAATGACACAAGTCTAGTTCTTGTCCAAAAGTCATGCAGCAAAACAAAAATGTCTGCAAAACTGGGAAGAACTTTTTACCATGACTTTAATTTTGAGGGTGCTCTTTAGCAGAGGCTGTTGATGAAGGAAGAATTCTATCAACCAGAACCACTGAGCAGGAATGAATCTATAACTCCCTTTTTTAAGGCCAGAAAGGACCTTAAGTTCCTTCTATTTCCAGAGCAGGGAACTGAAGCCCAGAGATTACAAAAGATTTGGCCTCTTTAAAGGCTCCATCCAGCCCCTCCATGAAAAGGAAATGGGCCAACGTTGGCTTCAGTATTCTAAACTTTTGGAAAGTGGTAAAAATGAAGGACATTGAACAAAAATACTAGGGTTTTTTTCCATCTTGTTCAGTGAGTGTCAACACACTACATGTTTTTCATAATGGTTAATTTTTATGATAAAATTATATTATCATTGTATAAAATTTGGGAAATTCAAAAACCTATGGAGAAGAACATTTAAATTATCCATAACCCCACAATTTATTCATTTGCTTATTCAAGTAACAAATAAAAGTGCATGCCTTACCAAGAGCAGGGTGTGTTCCAATACTGACTATCCAGAAATGATAGCCTTGAATTGATTCCCTTCCAACCCTTTTCTCAATGCACTACTACTAATAATTTAAAAATCAGGTTATTTAGTTGTGGAATCTCCTTTTCACTTAATATATCACAAACCTTTTCCCAGGTTATCAAATAATATTCTAAGCTATGATTTTAACAGCTGCATCACATCATATCAGTTTACATTATGAAACCACTCTACTTGAGACATAAGAGATGATCAATTTTTCGGCCAGGCGCGGTGGCTCAAGCCTGTAATCCCAGCACTTTGGGAGGCCGAGACGGGCGGATCACAAGGTCAGGAGATCAAGACCATCCTGGCTAACACGGTGAAACCCCGTCTCTACTAAAAAATACAAAAAACTAGCCGGGCGAGGTGGCGGGCACCTGTAGTCCCAGTTAATGTAGTCCCAGCTACTTGGGAGGCTGAGGCAGGAGAATGGCATAAACCCGGGAGGTGGAGCTTGCAGTGAGCTGAGAACCGGCCACTGCACTCCAGCCTGGGTGACAGAGCGAGACTCCGTCTCAAAAAAAAAAAAAAAAAAAAAAAAAAATCATTGTCACTGAGTCAAAATGGTTTTTCTTTTAATTTGCATTTTTTACTTGACAATGTAAATCAAATTTTTAAAATTCTGTTTCTTCATAAATTACCTATGCATGCTTTTTGCCATTTTCCTATGGAATTGTTAATATTTCTTTCTTTTCTTTTTCTTTTTTTTTTTTTTTTTGAGATGGAGTCTTGCTGTGTTGCCCAGGCTGGAATGCAATGGCATGATCTTGGCTCACCGCAACCTCTGCCTCCCGGGTTCAAGCAATTCTCCTGTCTCAGCCTCCCAAGTAGCTGGGATTACAGGCATGTGCCACCATACCTGGCTAATTTTGTATTTTTAGTAGACACAGGGTTTCCCCATGTTGATCAGGCTGGTCTCAAACTCCTGATCTCAGGCGATCCACCAGCCTTGGCCTCCCAAAGTGCTGGGATTATAGGCGCAAGACACCACACGTGGCTGGAACTGTTAATATTTCTTCTTAGCATTCTAGTCTTGATATTTCTTAGTGAAGGATTTTTCTGACTGCATTGTGAGATCTAGCCTCCTGGCTGGGGCAGCAGGAGGTGGAGTGGAGAAACAGCGGGAGTCAGAGGCAGGCTTGTTCTCTTAGTCCTTCCACAATCACCAAGGTGTGACCTGGGCCAACTCTTTTGGTATCTCTGGGCTTCAGTTCCCTTCTCTGTAAATAGAAGGGTCTTAATTAAGGTCACTTCCAGTCCTATAAAAGGGAGTTTCAAAGCTTCTTTCACTGTCATAATTGTGATCAGCTTTGAAGGAGGTAGTGCTAGTGGGTAAACATCAAATTGTAAGCTTGCTTCCCCAGTTCTAACCTACTAGTACCACCTACACTGAAAAAATCACTTTGACACTCTTAGTTTCTTGATCTGTAAATGGAAAACTTGTTTTACAGATTTGTTGTAAAAGTTATGTGAAATAATAAAAATCAAAGTGTATAGATTATAACATACCATAGACAGGCTGGGCATGGTGGCTCACACCTGTAATCCCAGCATTTTGGGGGGCTGAGGCAGGCAGATGACTTGAGGTCAGGAGTTCGAGACCAGCCTGGCCAATATGACGAAACCCCGCCTCTACTAAAAATACAAAAATTAGCTGGGCGTGGTGGCTCATGCCTGTAATCCCAGCTACTCCAGAGGCTGAGGTGGGAGAATCACTTGAACCCTGGAGACAGAGGTTGCATTGAGCCAAGATCACACCACTGCACCCCATCCTGGGCAACAGAGCCAAACTCCATCTCAAAACGAAAGAAAACAACAACAAATATATATATATATTTATATATACATAATACATATACATAATATATAAATATATACTCTGTATATATTATATACACCACACACATACACACACACTGTGAAGTTGCATTTTTAAAGAATTTAATTTTCATAATCTTAGTGCACAAAAAAGTAAAGAAAAATTTTTTTAACTTGTTGCATGTAACCTCCCTTTCAAACTAGACTCTAGCCTCCAGTGCTCCAAAGAGAATGAGACAACAGAGAGAATGTAAATAGAAACAAAAGAAGCTAAATCTTAGTGTTTGAGCTTCTAAGCATGGAGCCTCAAGTGATATGCAATTTTCTGAAGCACTTCTGTACATGATTTTCTCCTTGTGTGTGCTGACTTGACAGCTTAATTCACACACATAATATGCACACACATAGCTCACACACATAAACCTACCTTATATATATACCTTACATAAGTGCTTCACACCCACTATATATCTAATCCCTTTTATAGGCACTTGGCAATAAAAGCAGAAAATGTGATTCAAAAAATAGAAACCACTCTCATTTTAACTCTTTCCTTTAATTTTTGTCATTTAAAACTTATAAATTTGACAGGCTATATTTTTAAAACAGACTATTTTTAAAACCTTTAATACTAGTCTCATATATGGTCTATTTCTATTGGTTTATAGTTTGTCAGCAAATTGCGTTTTCTACCCACAGATAAGTGTAGCACTGTTCTGACCACCAAGACATAGGTAAGGAACAGACACAACTTAGGATCAAGAGGAGACAAGACATGTAAACGTGTCATTAGCTAGTGTGTCCATAAATCCAGTTCTGTCATTAAACAGTAAATATGAGAGCAGGGAGATTTTTCTGGTGGGTGAGTGATGATTGCTCTTTTCTTCCCCACTCTATCCTGGCATTTTTCTCCCCTTCCTTGGTACTGGATTATAGAATGCAGGGGCAGGCCGGAAACAGTGGCTCATGCCTGTAATCCCAGCACTTCAGGAGGCCGAGGCTGGTGGATCACGAGGTCGTGAGTTTGAGACCAGCCTGGCCAACATCACGAAACCCTGTCTCTACTAAAAATACAAACATTAGCCAGACCTATATATCAGGCGCCTATAATCCCAGCTACTCAGGAGGCTGAGGCAGGAGAATCTCTTGAACCCAGGAGGCGGAGGCTGCAGTGAACCGAGATCGCGCCATTGCACTCTAGCCTAGGTGACACAGCAAGACTCCATCTCAAAAAAAAAAAAAAAAAAAGAATGCAGGGATAGTTGTTCAGCTTATACATCATGGGCGTAAACAATGGCCATTAATTTAAATGCTAGTTTAAAGTTAGCCAGAAATAGCTCTTCACAAAAGAGACCAAGTTTTTTACTCTGCAAAAAGAGAATGGTAGCTGAGAAAATATTTCTGAACTAAATTCACCTTACACAAAGAATATATCCAGAGTTCTAGATATATGGATATGCTAGAAGAAGAAATACAGATGCAGCCAAACACCTCTCCTCAATCAAAGAGGCAGAGGGTAGAATATGATCTCTGTTCTATGGCTGTTTTCACTTTCTGTTCATTCTTACTCACTTGTGATGTGTTATTGTGGTTGTGGTTTCCCAGCAAATGCTCTTATGTCTGTTACATAACCTTGCTAAGCACTTTACATATATGAACTGATATGACTCACATAATAACCTTATGGGATAAGAACTGTTAGTATCATTCCCCTTTTACAGATATAGAAATCAAGGCCCGGAGAGATTCCATAACTCTCCCTGGCAAGTGGGATTCAGCTCCAGGAAGTCTGGCTTCTTGGCCTACATTCTTGACTATAAAAGTTGCACTGTCTCCTTAGCTGAAGGGTGAACTTAGGCATTTGAACAGCCAAGGGGATGTGGATAGAGTGAGAAAAGAAAGGAAAAGCTTTGAAAGTTATCCTGTTGTTTGAGAACACGAAAAGAGAAGAGAAAGAGAAGGAGAGAGCCTGGGATAGCTGTGAGAAGGCAATATAAGAAGTGGAAGAACAGGAAGTGGAAGACAAAAAGCAAAGAGAAATTAACCTTGGCCCTGCTAGGCTCCTTGGTGACCAAATCTAATGGCTTGGGCTGGAGGGGCTAGAAGCAGGTGTCTCTTCTTTCAAGCAGCACATTTAACTTCACCAGTTTTCCCCAGGCTCTCTCTGCAGCAACCCCCATGAGGGCCTCTTTTCACAGCAATTATGAAAGTGATGGTGGGAGGAAGTACTGCTCACTTACTGAAATTAAAAAGCCACCCAAGTAAAAGCATTAACCCAGTAGTAAGATTAAATTCCTGGCTCCGAAGGGAAGTTGTCAGGAGGTGTCCTTTCCCATGTGTGAAATGGAAACACTTTCCTCTCTTGGGCAAGATAACCAACAGCTGTGAGAGGTGGAAATCAGTGCAGTGTTTGGTGAAAACTTGGGTTTCTCTGATGGGTTCTGTGAAATGCTAACGTCTAACAGGGCTTGTTCAGTCTATCCGGTAACATTTTTTTCCCGTGACCTTGGATCTTAACGTTGGCTCCGCTCTTAAATTACTGTGGAATGGGAATGAGAGAGTAAGCTCTTGACAGCTACAGGGAAATGCCCTTCTAAAGAACTTGGTATCAAGAGGGAAAATGAGGTGGTCCTCCAAGAGCTAAACAACAAAATCAATACATATTGTATGGAGCAGAGATGTGCAAAGTCATCATGTTGAACATAGTAATCCGATTGAGGATAATAACACGGCTAAAGGAGTAATAGTCAATTTAAGGTAGGGTTTGATTCCATGAAAGAAGAAAAAGGAGAGAGAAGTAAATGCATGTATTCCATATATAAATTGAGAGTCTGCTAAGCACTGTGCTAAGGGCATGAACAAATTCTACTCCTGCCTTTATGGGGTTCCAGAACAGGCTGACAGGGTCCATCTAAGAACAGCTCAGAAGAAAAAAAATGCATCTTCGTCAAAGATATCCAGTATTGCCGGGCGCGGTGGCTCAAGCCTGTAATCCCAGCACTTTGGGAGGCCGAGACAGGTGGATCACGAGGTCAGGAGATCAAGACCATCCTGGCTAACACGGTGAAACCCCGTCTCTACTAAAAATACAAAAAAAAATTAGCTGGGCGAGGTGGCGGGCGCCTGTAGTCCCAGCTACTTGGGAGGCTGAGGCAGGAGAATGGCGTAAACCCGGGAGGCGGAGCTTGCAGTGAGCTGAGATCTGGCCACTGCACTCCAGCCTGGGCGGCAGAGGGAGACTCCGTGTCAAAAAAAAAAAAAAAAAAAAAAAAAAAAAAAAAAAAAAGATATCCAGTATCCTGGCCAAGAGCAGTGACTGCCCTTTTTGTAGACACTGTTATTCTTTTTCCCATATTCCCATCTCAGGCTCGTAGATGAGGGAACATCCCCCCATCTGACTTGCAGACCATTTTAGGGAACACTTGGATGGACATATACTCTCTCTCTTTCCCTCCTTTCATTCTTCTCTCCCCAGGGTAAGAGTAGTTAATCTGACTCAAGACAGCATACCACCCATGTGGCCTCACATATCAGAAGGGGGCAGTTATGGAGTTGGGGCACTGCTTGTGCATAGTACACTTTTTTGCCTTCTTTGATTGGCCTGCCCAGTCTCAGGGTCCTTGCACTCCAGCTCCTCAGCAGGCTTCCTTTTGCTTTCCTTCTGCTCCAGCTTCTCACAGTGCATCCAGGCAGGCAAGTCACATTAGCCCTGCCCTCTCTTCAGTCTGTGTGAGGTATCAAAGGCCAGCACTTTGGCTCAACCCCAAGTTGAAGTCTCTAGCTCTGAGCACTGGAGCTTGGGGGACACAGCCTACCACTCTCATCTCTGGAAAGTCCCCTGGGTCTGGTCTCCTTCTCATCAATAAACTACCTAGGTAAAAGGTAAAGATTGGTAAGCCTCACTTCAAGCCATTCTTACTGGATAACATTAAACTTTTATAGTCACCTCCCATCCCCTTTTCTACATCAACATTCACCAGGCAAACTTCTAACTGGGCTATGAGTTCGCGTGGGCTGGTCAGGCTGGCTCCAGTAGTCCAGGCTGTCACAGTTATTGTCATCATAGGTTAATCAGGAGGCATTCTGGTTGTCCACACCTCCACTGGATGACATGACCCGTATCCGAGATACCAACTCTCAGCTTGTTGACAAATGTGTGTGTCTGAACCTGCAGAGCTAAAGAGGGTTAAAGTCACCAACTTCATGGAATACCATGAGCCTTGTTCTTGGACAACCCACTTATCTTTCCCTTTAACTCCCCAAAACCAATACCTGCTGTCCTTTGATGTGTAAAACTTCCACAAGAACAACCTTGTAAGATTTTTGAGAAGATGAAAGATAATGCAGGAGAGCCCGTAATAGGGTGCCTGACAGTCAGTAGACAATAACCATGGAAATTACTGCTGCTGCTATTTATTAATATTTTAGAGATAAGTATATATATTTATATGAGATAGGTATATCTATACATATATATTTATCTATCTTAAAAGGAGTAATTATTTTTATATTTATTGATTATAATTATATAAAATTATATGTTATTAGTATTATTAATATATTAATAATATATAATTGTGTTTACTTATATTATTATATTTATTATTATAATTATTATATTTATTATTTATTATTATATTATTTAATTCTAGATAATTATATTATTATTTATAATTAAATATATAAAATTATCATTGCTCCTTTTAAGATAGATAAGATAAATATATACATTTACACACATATGTATTTACACACATATATATAAACAATACATATATGTGTGTGTCTTAAATTATTCTTAAAAGGAGTAATAAATAATTACTGTCCATAAGAAGTAGGAGAAATTATTTCCCAATGTATCTAAAGACAGTGAGGTAGCAGTTAGGCCACAATAGTTCTAAGGGCCTGCCATTTCCTACTCTCTTTTTTTTTTTTTTTTGAGATGGAGTCTCGCTCTGTTGCCCAGGTTGGAGTGCAGTGGCCAGATCTCAGCTCACTGCAAGCTCCACCTCCCGGGTTTATGCCATTCTTCTGCCTCAGCCTCCCAAGTAGCTGGGACTACAGGTGCCCGCCACCTCGCCCGGCTAGGTTTTTTTTTTTTGTATTTTTTAGTAGAGATGGGGTTTCACCGTGTTAGCCAGGATGGTCTCGATCTCCTGACCTCGTGATCCACCTGTCTCGGCCTCCCAAAGTGCTGGGATTACAGGCTTGAGCCACCGCGCCCAGCCTTCTACTCTCTTATAACTTGCAATTACTTGGTCTGAATGGCTCTGTCTAGCCCAACTCCCTAGCTGACTGTTCATCTTCCAAATTATACCCAGGTGTCATCTGCTTTCAAGTGGCATGCATTCATGATTTGACTCAGTATCTAATTCTAGCCCTGTGAAGCACAGGCCCTGATTGTAAATCCTGCACGTGCAGGCATTCGTGGTGCCTGTGGATGCACAAGATCAGAGGACATTCCCAGCTATCTTTTCGTGAACTCCTCAGAGGCATTCATTAATGCTCTCAACAGCAGGGCCGTTAAGCCTTTCTGATAACCACATCAAGAAGTGTACACCCAGTAGACACACATGCACGCACACACACACACACACGTAACACCTATAGGACTGAAACAAAAGCCTTACTCTTAAAATGTAGATTAATTCAAAAGTCTATTTTTTCAATACTAGCTAAGATTCACTAAATTGATTTCAAAGCCTACTAAGGGCTCAAGCCTGGCTATTTTAAAAGACACTGTAATAAATACTCTACACGGAGATCACCAGACCTTGTGTTACGGTCTCAGCCTAGTTTTTCACCACATTTTCTTCTTGTGAGTCCTGAGAGTGCTGTATATCTATTGTGAGACTTTGCTGTTATTTTTGTTGTTGTTTTTGATGTTGCGGCTAACAGATGATGATGAGACATGGTTTAACAATAGCTTTACATTAGGAAAAGTATTTTTATTACCCACAACAAAGAGTTCTGAGAACCTTGGTGTCTTGAGCCTGTGCACAATATGGAGGGAGGATGATGATGATGGTGATGATGATTGTGCTTTTAGTGTATTAAAGAATCAATGTAAAAATACAAATACTGCCCACACACCTGGCACCAAGGATGGACCCATGGGAGAGGAGTGAAGGCCCTCCTGCCCACCCAACACTCACTCTCCACAGGTCCACTGACCTATCATGTGACTGAATGGAGGGCGACCTCAGGCTTTGGGAGGCAGACCTGATGACACTGTTTTCCAGTGCTGCAACCTTAGGCACATCATCTGATATCCCTGAGCTTTGGTCCTCTCATCTCTGAAATGGGCATGATACCAAATCCACGGACCCTTTGAAAGGCTTGAGTGAGGCTGCATCGTATGCACAAAGGGAAGTCCGCCAGTCCTACATGGCTGGAGCAGGAGGAAGAGAGAGCCAAGGGGAAGGTACCACACATTTTACAACAGCCAGCTCTGTGAGAACTCTATCATGAGAACAGCAAGGGGGAAGCCTGCCTCCATGATTCAGTCACCTTCCACCCGGCCCCTCCTCCAACACCAGCTCAATCTTCGCTCACTGCAACAATCTCCGCCTCCTGGGTTCAAGCGATTCTCCTGACTCAGCCTCCCCAGTAGTTGGGATGTAATGCCCAGACCGTTTATCCCCGAAGAAGACCACCAGAGTCCAGAGTCAAAGCCAAGCGGCAAGGATCTTTACTGCAAGTTCGAACTCGGTCCCTCCATTCCACAACGTACAAGAGGGCCCCGAACAATACGTGTGCTCGCTTTTTATAGCCCGATGTAAACAGGATATGCTAAGTTACAGAGGAACAAGGGTATTCTTTTGGTTACAGCATTACAACTGGTTGTCATTTTAAGTTATACATTTAGTAGTTTTCTATTGGTTCCCGTGCTTTCAGTAAAACCACAAACGGTTGTGACCTTATCGGGGGACTCTCCAGGTGGTGTTTTTCCAAAGTTGAGATATATGGAGGAATGTGTTTGTGCTGGGCCCAGGAAGTTAAGATATATGGAGGAATGTGTTTGTGCTGGGCCCAGGGCTGAGGAATGTGTGAATGTGTTTGTGCTCTTTCATTCCCCACTTTCTCAGGTACCTATGGAGCCAATGTTGGGTCTTATAAGTCTGATTCTGTTTCAGTGTCTACAGGTTGGTATTGGGCTTTGAGGACCATGAGCTGTATGGTGTCAAACCTTTCCCTGACAAACTGCCAAATTCGGTTAATAACACAGGGTCCTACGGTAAACAGAAATAGTAGACTTAGCAGGGGTCCAAGGAAGGGGGCTAACAGAGAAAACATAGAGGAATTCCACCATTGGTTTGCAGCTGAGGCAAATTGCTGTTTTTTCATTTCTATGCTTAACTTGCATAGCTGTTGGACCCGGTTCTCTACAAGCCCTGACTCATTTATGTAGAAACAACAGTCTTCCTTTAGGAACATACATGTACCACCTTTTTCAGCAGTGAGTAGGTCTAGGGCCCTCCGGTTCTGCAAGGGTACCTGAGCTAGGGATGTGAGCTGTCACTGAAGGGAGGCAAGGGACTCAGCCAACTCCTCCATAGCAACGGCAAATTGTTGGTGCAATTTGTTGCTTTCTATGAGGGTGTGACCTAGGGCTCCCCCTGCCAGTCCGGCTGCGATGAGGGATGAGGTGAGGGAGATTCCCGCAATGAGGGGGAGAAATATGGCTCGTGCTGGTCTCGGTCTAGGGGCTGGGTGAATAGCAGTACTAGTCCAGTTGCCGCTGTACCCCAGGAACTCACTGGCAGTTAGTAGAGTTAACCAGGGAACTAATGTGACAGGAAGACACAGTAGGGTGGTAACAGAGGGACCAGATAGGTTCTTAGATAATGTCCCATTACACCAAAAGAATATGCCTGGCGGGGCCCTTAGGGTGGTATTAGGGGGCGTTACCGTGATGTTGCAGAGGCTGGAGTTAGTGCCTGAAAAACAGTAGGGAAACTTCTCCTGACTGGGGTTCAGGTACAGTGGCACATTAGGAATAGGGGCATTCAAGGGATTATGAAGGTTGTTGGTTTGGGTAGAGGATTCCCATGGCAGAGGGACAGTGGTTAGTGGTGGGCGCCCTAGGGTGGCACACAGAAAGCAGCCAGACAAGCTGTGAAGTCCTGTAAGGTTAGCAAGTTCTAATCCTTCTTGTAATAATTCTAACCAGGAGAAAGGACGTAAATCTTGTGTTAGTCTGTTCTCCTGTCGTTGGATATCTCCATGGACCAGGGGCCGTACCTGAACTAGGCCACGCCACAGATAGAGGTGACTGCTAGGCCACGTGGAGGAAGAAGAATAGTATACAGCCCCATGTTGAGGCGTGGTCCAGTGGGAGTTCCAAGGGTCCTTGACTATCCAGGTATACATATTACCTGTGTCTTGGGTGCCTTGCCCGAAATTCCAGTTCTCGGATCTTGGCCTCCAGCCTTCTGTGTCTGGCCTCCACACCCGAGGTTTGTGCATGTTGCAGTAACCATAGGGACAGCCTGCGTTTTGGTGCCACCAATAGTGTTTACAATTGTATTCAGTCTGATCAAACTCAAAACACAGTATTGGCGCCATTGGTTTGGCTATCTGAAAACCAGTAAAATTTAGCAGGATTGGGTCATTGCACCCTGAGGAGGGCCAATCAGCACTGGCCAATAATTTCCCAGGCTTGTGAGGTTGCCCAGGGTGGGTTTGGTTTTCATAAAGCCAGAATCTCCAGACAAATGGATTAGGCGCTGGTTTTGTGTTTGTCCCAGCGGCCACTAGGGCGACTAACGTTAGGGTTAAACTACCTAGCTGCATGTTTGCAGTGAGCTATGCTGTCGGCGCAGGGTGAGTTTTAAGGGGTTGTTCTAAGCTCTGTCCACAGTCCACGTGGCGGGTGCTCCAGTCGCTGTCGTGATTGTCCCAAGAAGGTCGGAGGTCGGATCCACTGGTTTGACGTGGGTGTAGTGGATCCACGACGTGATGCCTTCTACCTTCAGGGCGGTGGGTGTGGTTAGGAGTACCTGGAGTGGTCCCTTCCACCTGGGTTCTAGGGTCTCTTGTCGGTGTCGCTTAACCAGGACCCAGTCTCCCGGCTGGTACGGATGGGGTGTCGGTGGGGGACCGGTTTCATATAGTTCCTTCAGCTTGGGCCAGATTTCCTGATGAACTTTCTGTAAGGCTTGTAGGGAAAATAAGAGTTCAGAGACATTTTCTGTTTCAGATTTGAGCAAATCATCTTTTAGGCTAGGAACCAGGGGTGGGGGTCTGCCATACATGATTTCATAAGGGGTAAGGCCCAGTCTCTAAGGGGTATTATGGGCCCGGAACAGAGCGTAGGGGAGGAGGACCACCCAATTAGCGCCAGTCTCCATAGTCAGTTTAGTTAAGGTCTCTTTTAAGGTCCGATTCATCCTTTCTACCTGTCCTGAACTTTGGGGCCTGTAAGCGCAATGTAGTTTCCAATTTGCCCCAAGGAGGGAAGCCAAATCCTGACTTACCTTAGCAATGAAGGCCGGCCCATTATCTGACCCTATCTGGACGGTGAAGCCATACCTGGGGAGGATGTCTTCCAGAATTTTCTTTGCTACAACCTGAGTGGTTTCTCTTTTGGTTGGGAATGCTTCAGTCCACCCTGAGAAAGTATCTACAAAGACAAGTAAGTACCAATATCCGTATTTTCCTGGCTTTATCTCAGTAAAATCTACTTCCCAGTAGATACCGGGCCGGGTTCCCCTGAGCCTTGTTCCCGTTGCAGCCTGAGGTTGGGGATAGGCGTTGCTAAGCCAGCAGACTTTGCAACTTGTCACGATGCTGCTGGCCGTCTTGGCTATACGTCTGATTTTGAGCTTGGAGCGTCTGATCAGGTCTATCATCCGCCGGGCACCCAGGTGGGTGGTTCGGTGGATGTGTTCTAACACTTGTTGTCCTAATTTTTCTGGTAGGATAGTTTGGTCATTAGTATCAGTCCACCACCCATTCTGGATCCGTTTCAGGGGAAGTTTGTCGATCCACTGGAGATCTTTTTCTGAATAATCAGGGAGATATGGCAAGTCCCAGGGGCCCGGATCAGGGAGCTGGAGTGCAAGGAGTTGGCTGGGAGCCCTTGCCATACTCCTTGCGGTTTGGTCTGCCAGAGAGTTGCCTCGAGCAATCGGAGTGATTGGTTTCTGATGCCCTGGGCAATGTACAATAGCCAATTTTTCCAGTTTCCATAGGGCTGTTAACAGGGCTAGAATCTCTTTTTTGTTTTTTACCTCTTTTCCTTCAGCTGTTAGTAACCCTCGCTCCCTGTAAATGGCCCCATGTATATGCACCGTAGCAAAAGCCTATCGGCTGTCTGTGTATACTGTCAGTTTCTTTCCTGCCCCTAAGGTGAGAGCTTGGATGAGCGCTATCAGTTCGGCCCTCTGGGCCGACGTCCCCGGGGGCAGGGGTTCCTCCCAGATTACCTCGGTCTCTGAAGTCACTGTTGCTCCAGCATACCTCTGGCCTTGGTGTATGAAGCTGCTCCCATCAGTGAACCAAATGAGGTCAGCGTCAGGAAGTGGGCGGTCCTGCAGGTCTTCTCGAATTCCGTGTACCTGAGCTAGTATCTCGGTGCAATCATGGAGCGGGGCGTTTAGGTCCAGGTCGGGCAGCAGCGAGGCAGGGTTTAAGGTTGTTGGGGGCAGGAAAGTTATCCTGAGGGGGTTTAGTAGTAGTCCTTGATAGTGGATGAGCTGGGCGTTACTTATCCATCGATCGGGTGGCTGTTTGAGTACACCCTCGATGGCATGTGGAGTAACGACCCGTAATTCTTGACCCATGACAAGTTTATCAGCATCTTGTACCATCAGGGCCGTGGCTGCAATCATTCGGAGACAAGGGGGCCACCCGGCAGCCACTGGGTCTAATTTCTTTGACAGGTAGGCAACTGGCCACCACCAGGGGCCTAAGTTCTGAGTTAGCACCGCCTTGGCGACATCCTTGCTCTCATCCACGTATCAGTGGAAGGGCTTGGTGACATCAGGTAGTCCCAGGGCGGGCGCAGAGAGTAGGGCGGTTTTGATCTGTTGGAAAGCCGACTCGGCTTCTTCTGTCCAATTAAATGGCTGTTGTCCCCGTGTTGCCTGATACAAGGGTTTAGCCATCTCTGCGAACCCAGGGATCCATAGTCTACAAAATCCCGCCAATCCCAGGAATTCCCTTACTTGTCGGGTGGATTGTGGCCTGGGGATCTGCAGAACAGTCTGCTTCCGGGTGTCCGTTAACCAGTGTTGCACTCCTCTTAGCAGGTACCCCAGATATGTTACTTCTGGCTTACAGATTTGAGCTTTTCTTGCTGAGGCTCGGTAGCCCAGATCCCCCAGAGCTTGTAAGAGACCCTTGGTCCCTTGGATACAAGCTTCTTGGGTTTCGGCCACAATCAGGAGGTCATTGACATACTGTAGTAAGGTTATTTCAGGGTGTTTGCATCGGTACTCACCCAGGTCTTCATGGAGAGCTTCATCGAACAGGGTAGGGGAGTTTTTGAATCCCTGCGGCAGTCTGGTCCATGTCAGTTGGCCACTTATGCCCCTCTCAGGGTCAGTCCACTCGAAGACGAAGAGCTTTTGGCTCTGAGGGGCTAAAGGCAAACTGAAGAAAGCATCTTTCGAATCCAAAACAGTGTACCATTGATGTTTAGGGTTTAGGGTACTCAGGAGGGTGTACGGGTTAGGCACAGTTGGGTGTATGTCCATAACCCTCTTATTGACTTCTCTCAAGTCTTGTACAGGTCTGTACTCTCCGCTATTGGGTTTCCGTACCGGCAACAATGGAGTATTCCAGGGCGAGTGGCATGGGCGAAGGACCCCTTGGTCGAGGAGCCGGCGAATATGTGGCGCAATCCCTTCTTTGGCCTCTAGGGGCATCGGGTATTGGCGTACCCGAACGGGGTCTGTCCCAGGCTTGAGTTCAACAAACAAGGCAGGACGGTGTTTTGCTAATCCTAAGCCCCCCATTTCCGCCCAAGCTCCTGGATATTGCTGGAACCAGGTTGGTATGTCCTGGTCAGGGGCCGCTCGCTCCTGGTGGAGCCGGTACTCATCTTCTAGGGTTATGGTCAGGACGGACACAGGCTGATTTTGGGAGTTGGTCACGACGGGCCCCTCAGGGAGGAAATGGATCTGCGCTCCCATTTTAGTTAGCAGGTCTCTCCCTAGTAGGGGACAGGGGCTCTCAGGGATGACCAGGAAAGAATGGGTTACATTCCTGGCTCCGAGGTTTACTGTTCTTTGTGTCGTCCAGGGGTATTTCTTAATCCCTGTGGCCCCTTGCACCCACGAGGACTTGGAGGATAATTTTCCATTGGTTTTAACTAGGACCGAGTGCTGTGCTCCCGTATCGACCAAAAACTGAACTGGGGACCCCTCCACTTGCAAAGTTACCCTAGGTTCGGGGAGGGGGTCCGAACCCCGTCTTCCCTAGTCTTCATCTTGAGTGACTAGTACAGGTGTAGACCTAGGGGGTCCCTGTCCTCTGCGTTGTTTCTTTTTGGGGCAGTCCTTTACCCAGTGGCCAGCCTCCTTACAGTAGGCACATTGGTCTTTGCTCAGATTATCATGTCTGGGGGACCGCCTAGGTTGGGTGTTCTCTGGCTGTAGATGCTCTTTCTGTACTACTGCTGCCAGGACCTTGGTCATTTTTTCAGTGGCCTTAAATTGCCTTTCCTCTGGAGTATCTCTATTATTGTAAACTCGCTGGGCTATCTGAAGAAGGTCCTGAATCTGTTTTCCCTCTAAGTCTTCTAATTTCTGGAGTTTCTTCTTAATATCTGGGGCTGCCTGATTTACAAAAGACATTACAACAGCTGCCTGACTTCCTGGGGCCTCTGGGTCTATGGGGGTGTACTGTCTAAAAGCTTCCATTAATCTTTCTAAGTAGGTAGCTGGGCTTTCTGCTTTTCCCTGCAGAACAGAGTATACTTTAGCCAAATTAGTGGGCTTGCAAGCAGCTGCCCGGAGACCCGCCGTTAGAGTCTGGAGATAAAGGTGTAGCCGTCCCCTACCTTCTGCCGTGTTGTAGTCCCACGCCAGCCTGGTCAGAGGAAAAGTCACATTTATGAGGTCGGGGTTGGCAGTCGGTTGACCGTCATCCCCCGGGACCAGCTTTCTAGCTTCTACCTGTATTCTCTCTCACTCCTCCGTTGTGAACAAGATTCGGAGGAGCTGCTGACAATCATCCCAAGTGGGCTGGTGGGTGAACATGACACTATCTAGTAAAGCCATTAAATCTTTGGGGTTGTCTGAAAACCGGGCACTCTGAGTCTTCCAGTTATACAGATCACTGGTGGAGAATGGCCAGTACTGGAATCTGGGGATTCCCGTGTCATCTGGGGGTCCTATTTCCCAAAGGGGTAGAGCCACCGTGGAGTCAGGCGGCTGGGGGGGGCTGATCCGCAAAGTGCACCCTCGCGTCCGCCCCGCCAGCCCTTCAGAGTTACTTTCGCTTTCAGTGGGCTCGGGTGTGCCGGCCGCCTCCCGTCCGCCTGCCTCTTCCTGTGCTCAGCCCGGGGGGCTGGGGCCTGGGGTCCCAAGGGGTACAGAGGGAGTTCTGTGGACAGTGGGTCCTCACTATCAGGTAAAACGGGATGGGGGGTAGTCGGTTGCTTGGATTTTAGCGGCCGAGCAACCAGTGTCTTACAGGGTCCAGGGGCTAGTAGGAAAGGGGACAGGCAAGGGGGCGGGTTCTCAACAAGGTTCTGCCATATGAGGATATATGGGATTTGATCTGGGTGGCCAGCCCGCCTAGGTAGGAAAACCTTGGACTTTACTCTAGTGATGACGGGAAGACTGAATGTCCCTTCGGGTGGCCACCCTACATTAAAGGCGGGCCATTCAGAAAGGCACAGAGTAATTAGCTTTCTTCTCCTGATTTCCACACTAAGATCACGGCCCCTTGCCCTAACATCCTTGAAATTATTTATAAGGAGAGATAGGGGTGTACTCTGGGTATTACCCATTCTGTAATAGTTTGTAGTCTCTTCCTGCAAAAGAAGATGGGTTAGGATTCCTGCAAAGGAAAACTGGAGTATCTATAATATCTAGCCGCAAGCGTGCTCCGGAAGCCCGGGTCAGTATCAGTTCAGATAGAAATCTAAATCAGGTGAGAGCCAGGGGACGTCTCCCACCAGTCTCCGCTGGCCGTCCTATAGCGCGTCCGCCAGGACTGTGTCAGCTTCAGTTTCAGATCTCGTGAGTCACAGACACAGGTTCAGAACAGATACAGACAGACAAGACAAACAGAGACGAGCCGGCTCACCTATCTGCAGCTCCTAGTAGATCCGTTGACCAGGGGTCTGGTGGGCTTGGGGAATCCCGGATGAGCCCCCAAATGTAATGCCCAGACCGTTTATCCCCGAAGAAGACCACCAGAGTCCAGAGTCAAAGCCAAGCGGCAAGGATCTTTACTGCAAGTTCGAACTCGGTCCCTCCGTTCCACAACGTACAAGAGGGCCCCAAACGATACGTGTGCTCGCTTTTTATAGCCCGATGTAAACAGGATATGCTAAGTTACAGAGGAACAAGGGTATTCTTTTGGTTACAGCATTACAATTGGTTGTCATTTTAAGTTATACATTTAGTAGTTTTCTATTGGTTCCCGCGCTTTCAGTAAAACCACAAACGGCTGTGACCTTATCGGGGGACTCTCCAGGTGGTATTTTTCCAAAGTTGAGATATATGGAGGAATGTGTTTGTGCTGGGCCCAGGGCTGAAGAATGTGTGAATGTGTTTGTGTTGGGCTCAGGAAGTTGAGATATATGGAGGAATGTGTTTGTGCTGGGCCCAGGAAGTTGAGATATATGGAGGAATGTGTTTGTGCTGGGCCCAGGGCTGAGGAATGTGTGAATGTGTTTGTGCTCTTTCAGGGACTACAGGCATGCACCACCATGCCCAGCTAATTTTTGTATTTTTAGTAGAGACGGGGTTTCACCATGTTGGCCAGGCTGGTCTCAAACTCCTAGCCTCAAGCAATCCACTCGCCTTGGCCTCCCAAAATGCTAGGACTTACAGCCGTGAGCCACTGTGCCTGGCCTGTCTTTTGAATAAAAGCTATTTTAACTGAAGTGAAATGATGTCTCATTGTAGTTTTGATTTGCATTTCTGTGATAATCAATGATGTTGAGCACCTTCTCATGTATCTGTTTGCCATTTGTATGTCTTCTTTTGAGAAGTCTCTATTCAGATCTTTTGCCCATTTTTCAGTTGGATTATTAGATCTTTGCTATTGAATTATTTGAGATTCTTATCTATTCTGTTATTAATTCCTTGTCAGATAGGTAGTTTACAAATATTTTCTCCCATTCTATGGGGTGTCTCTTTAGTTTATTGATTGTCGCCTTTCTGCACAGAAGCTTTTTAATTTGATATGATCCCATTTGTCCATTTTTGCTTTGGTTGCCTGTGCTTGTGGGGTATTGCTCAAGAAATCTTTGCCCACTCCAAAGTCCTGGAGAGTTTCCCTAATGTTTTCTTTCAGTAGTTTCATAGATTGGAGTCTTGTAATTAAGTCTATAATCCATTCTGATTTGATGTTTGTATGTGGCGAGAGATAAGGGTTTGGTTTCATTCTTCTGCATATGGATATCCAATTTTCCCAGCACCATTTATTGAAGAGACTGTCCTTTCCACAATGTGTATTCTTGGCACCTTTGTCAAAAATGAGTTCACTGTAGATGTATGGATTTATTTATGGGTTCTCTATTCTGTTCCATTGGTCTATGTGTCTGTTTCTATGCCAGTACCATGTCACTTTGGGTACTTAGCTCTCTGGTATAATTTGAAGTCAGGGAATGTGATTACTCTAGTTTTGTTCTTTTTATTTAGGATAGCTTTGGCTATGGTGGGTCTTTTGTAGTTCCATATACATTTTAGGATTTTTTTTTCTATTTCTGTGAAGAATGTCATCAATATTTTGATACGGATTGCATTGAGTCTGTAGATTGCTTTGGGTAGTATGGATGTTTGAACAATATTGATTCTTCCAATCCATGAACATGGAATATCTTTTCATTTGTGTCCTCTTCAATTTCTTGTATCAGTGTATAGTTTTCATTGTAGAGAACTTTGGCTTCTTTGGTTAATTTCTAAGTATTTTATTTTATTTGTAGCTATTGTAAATGGAATTGCTTTCTTGATTTCTTTTTCAGACTGTTTGCTGTTGACATATAGAAATGTCATTTGATTTTTGTATGTTGATTTTGCATCCTGCAACTTTACTGAATTGATTTATCGGTTCTAATAGTTTTTTGTGTGTGCGTGTGTGTGTGTGTGTAGTCTTTAGGGTTTTCCAAAAATAAGATTATATCATCTGCAAATAAAAATAATTTGACTTCTTCCTTTCCAGTTTGGATGCCCTTTATTTATTTCCCTTGTCTGATTGGTCTAGCTAGAATTTCCTGAACTGTGTTGATTAACAGTGGTGAAAGTGGGCATCCTTGTTATGTTCTAGATCTTAGAGAAGAGGCTCTCAGTTTCCCCCATTCAGTATGAAACTAGCTGTGGATCTGTTGTGAAGGGGTGGTCTGCCCCTCCACACTTGTGGGTGTTTCTCGTTAGGTGGAACGAGAGACTTGAGAAAAGGAATAAGGCACAGAGACAAAGTATAGAGAAAGAAAAGCGGGGCCCAGGGGACCAGTGCTGTGCTTACAGAGGACCCACACCGGCACCGGCCTCTGAGTTCCCTTAGTATTTATTGATAATTATCTTTACCATCAAAAAGATAAGGGAGTGGCTGGACAATAGGATCATTGTAGGGAGGAAATCAGCAGTAAGACACATGAACAAAAATCCTTGTAACATGAATAAGTTTAAAGGAAAATGCTGTGCCTTGAGATGCATATGCGAACATCTCCATAAACCTTTAGCAGCATTGCTCCAGCAAGTCCCACCTTATTCCTAAAGGCAGTTTTCTCCTTGCTCAGTAAACAAAGCACACAATGGGTTTTACCCGGAGATGTTCCATTGCCCAGGGACGGGCAGGATTTTTAACCAGCAAGCTGCCTTCAGGTACTTGTTTAACAAAGACACATCCTGCACAGCCCAATATCCATTAAACCTTGAGTCACCACAGCGCAAATTTCTTGCAAGGACAAGGTTGGGGGTAGGGTCACAGATAAACAGCATTTCAAATACAGAACTAAATGGAGTCTCTTATGTCTACTTCCTTCTATATAGACACAGTAACCGGCTGATCTCTCTTTCTTTTCCCCACACTGTTGTATATGACTTTTATTATGTTGATGTATGTGCCTTCAGTTTTTAAGGGGCTTTCATCATGAAGGGATGTTGAATTTTATCAAATGCTTTTTCAGCATTCATTGAAATTATCATATTTTTGTTCTTCATTCTGTTGATATGATGTATCACATTGATTGATTTGGGTATGTTGAATTATCCTTGCATCCCTGGGATAAATCCCACTTGGTCATGATGAATGATCTTTTTAATGTGTTGTTGAATTCAATTTACTAATATTTTGTTGAGGATTTTTGCATCAATATTCCTCAGTGATATTGGCCTGTAGTTTTATTTTTTGGATGTATCTTTCATTTTGGTATCAGGGTAATACTAGCCTTGTAGAATGAGTTTGGAAGTATTCCCTCTGCCGCTATTTTTGGAGTAGTTTGGGTAAGGTTGGTATTAGTTCTCTTTAAATGTTTGGTCAAATTCAGCAGTGAAGCCATCAGGTCCCAGGCTTTTCTTTGCTGGGAGACTTTTTATTACAGCTGTGATCTCATTATTTGTTGTTGGTCTGTTCAGGTTTTGCATTTCATCATTGTTCAATCTTGGTAGGCTGAATGTGTTTAGGAATTCATCCATTTTTTCTAGGTTTTCCTATTTTTTGCATGTACTTGCTTATAATATTGACTGACTGATGATCCTTTGAATATTTGTGGTATCAATGGTCATGTTTCCTTTTTCATCTCTTATTTTATATATTTGGGTCTTCTCTCTTTTTTTCTTAGTCTTAGGCTAAAAGTTTGTCAAATTTGTTTATCTTTTCAAAAAAACAACTTTCCATTTCATTGATTTTTTTATTGTTTTCTGCATTTCAGTTTCACTTATTCTTGCTCTGATCTTTGTTCTTTTCTTCTACTAATTTTGGGTTTGGATTGCTCTTGCTTTTCTATTTCTTTAAGATGCTTTGTTACATTGTTTATTTGATGTTTTTCTACTTGTTTTTTGTTTTTGTTTTTGTTTTAAGATGGAGTTTCGCTCTTGTTGTCCAGGCTGGAGTGCAATGGTGTGATCTCGGCTCACTACAACCTCCGCCTCCTGTGTTCAAGTGATTCTCCTGCCTCAGCCTCCGAAGTAACTGGGACTACAGGCATATGCCACCACGCCTGGCTAATTTTGTATTTTTAGTAGAAACGGGCTTTCTCCATGTTGGTCAGACTGGTCTCAAACTCCTGACCTCAAGTGATCTGCCCACCTCAGCCTCCCAAAGTGCTGGGATTACAGGCATAAGCCACCATGCCAGGCCTGTTTTTCTGCTTTTTTAAGGTAAGGGTTTATTGCCATAAACTTCCCTTTTAGTACTGCTTTTGCTGTATCCCGTAGGTTTTGGTATGTTGTGTTTCCATTATCATTTGTTTCAAGAAATGTTTCCATTTCCTTCTTAATTTCTTAATCAACCCACTGGTCATTCCAGAGGACATTATTTAATCTCCATGTGTTTGTATGTTTCCAAAATTTCCCTTGTTATTAATTTCTAGTTTTATTCCATTGTGGTCAGAGAAGATGCGTGACATTACTTCAATTTTTTAAAATGTATTAAGACTTGTTGTGTGTTGGCCGGGCGCGGTGGCTCAAGCCTGTAATCCCAGCACTTTGGGAGGCTGAGACGGGCGGATCACGAGGTCAGGAGATCGAGACCATCCTGGCTAACATGGTGAAACCCTGTCTCTACTAAAAATTACAAAAAAAAAAAACTAGCTGGGCAAGGTGGCGGGCACCTGTAGTCCCAACTACTCGGGAGGCTGAGGCAGGAGAATGGCATAAACCCAGGAGGCGGAGCTTGCAGTGAGCTGAGATCCGGCCACTGCACTCCAGCCTGGGTGACAGAGCGAGACTCCATCTCAAAAAAAAAAAAAAAAAAAAAAAAAAAAAAAAAAGACTTGTTGTGTGACCTAAGATATGGTCTATCCTTGACAATTATCCATGTGCTGAGGAAAAGAATGTGTATTCTGTAGCCATTGGATGCAACATTCTGTAAATATCTATTAGTTCCATTTGGTCAACAGTGGAGATTAAGTCTAATGTTTCTTTGTTGATTTTCTATCCAGAAGATCTGTCCAATGCTGAAAATAGGCTGTTGAGGTCTCCAGTTATTATTGTATTGGGGTCTGTCTCTCTCTTTAGCTGTAATAGTGTTTGCTTTATATATCTGGGTGCTCTAGTGTTGGGTGCATATCTATTTAAAATTGTTATATCCCCTTGCTGAATGACCCCTTTATCATTATATAATGATCTTCTTTGTTTCTTCTTATAGTTTTTGTCTTGAAATCTATTTAGTCTAATGTAAGTATAGTCACTCCTGCTCTTTATCAGTTTACATTGGCATGGAGCATCTTTTTCCATCCTTTTATTCTCAGTCTATGTGGGTCTTTGTAGGTGAAGTGTTTCTTGTAGGCAACATATCATCAGGTCTTTTTTTGTTTGTTTGTTTGTTTTTTCCATTCAGCTACTCTGCATAACAACTGGTTATGATCAGGGCCAGTGATTCAGCCTCCACTTCCCAGCAGATAAGTCTCAGGTATTGAAGCAGAGAGTCCCTTTGGGCCCTGAGGATGCAGGAAGTACCTGCTCCCACCTAAGACCTCCATCGTTGCTTCATCCAAACTACTCCCTAACGCCAGAATAAGAAACAAGTCTCTTCTGGGCCCACATAGGGTGTGTGTCTCATTTTTGCTGGTTGTGTCATGGACTCAGGGCCACTAAATGTGATTGGGAAAAGATCATCAGGCAGTGTTGTAGAATATTGTAAGACTGGTCTAAGGAGAAGGAAAAGACTAAAGGGGTGCTCATCTTAAGAATACCAGGCTGGGCGCAGTGGCTCATGCCTGTAATCTCAGCATTTTGGGAGGCTGAGGTGGGTGGATCACCTGAAGTCAGGCGTTTGAGACCAGCCTGAACAACATAGTGAGACCTCATCTCTAATTAAAAAAAAAAAAAAAAAGGCCAGGCATGATGGCTCACGCCTGTAATCCCAGCACTTCGGGAGGCTGAAGTTGGCAGATCACAAAGTCAGGAGTTCGAGACCAGACTGGCCAACATGGTGAAACCCCGTCTCTACTAAAAATATAAAAAAATTGGCTGGGCACAGTGGCTCACCCCTGTAATCCCAGCACTTTGGGAGGCCAAGGTGGGTGGATCACAAGGTCAGGAGATCGAGACCATCCTGGCTAACGTGGTGAAACCTCGCCTCTACTAAAAATACAAAAAAATTAGCCAGGCGTGGTGGTGGGCACCTGTAGTCCCAGCTACTTGGGAGGCTGAGGCAGCTACTTGGAAGTCCCAGCTACTTGGGAGGAATTGCTTGAACCTGGGAGGCAGAGGTTGCAGTGAACTGAGATCACGCCACTGCACTCCAGCCTGGGTGACAGAGCGAGACTCTGTCTCAAAAAAACAAAAACAAACAAACAAAAAATTAGCCGGGCATAGTGGTGCACACCTGTAATCCCAGCTACTTGGGAAGCTGAGGCAGGGGAATTGCTTGAACCTGGGAGGCAGAGGTTGCAGTGAACTGAGATCATACCACTGCACTCCAGCCTGGGTGACAGAGCAACACTCCGTCTCAAAAAAAAAAATAAAAAATGCCCAGACAGAGACACTGAGGAGTAGGATCAGGGAATTGTTGACTTAAAAGAGGGAGGAGTGAAATTCAGTCCAAGAAAGTGTCAGTGAATAATTGTGAAATCAAGTATCGCATGACGCATGTCCGTGTAAAAAGAAAAGCTACAGCAGGAATTTTTTTTTTTTTAGAATGGTTTATTTCATCCCCCAAGGCCAGTATTGCTTGCATTTTGTATTAATGGTTTGCATTAAGTGTGACAGAGGGAGACCCTTTAGCCTTGGAGGACACTGGCTTTTCTCTTAGTTCTCCTGTGCTGGCCTGAACTTGTCCAGGACTGGATACCCCAGGCCCTGTTCCAGCCCCTTCTAAGCCAAGAGGAGGAAGGAGAATGGATTTACAACCTCTAGCCAGTTCCCACGCCCTATTCTGAACTGTGCTATTCAAGAATACTTGTGGGAGGACACAGGGGTGCTCCGGGCTGCACAAAATGACTCAGAGGCAGCCCCAGTGTGGGGTGGTCCTTGCCAAGACACAGAGACAAGAGTGGTGCTGGAATGACTTGGGACAGAGTATGTTTTAGAGGAGACTTATCTCCGTAATCTTCAATGCCCCCAAACTGTTACAAATAAAGACTAATTATAAAGACTGGAAGGAAAAACAAGGGAGGGAAAAAATTTAAATACATACACATGTATACATGCATATATATTTGTAGCCCCCTGGCTGTTTGGTTTATAGGAAGAAAATTATCCCTAAAATAATTAATTGGCCATTGGAAAGAAAAAAAAATCTTGTAAACTTCAGTAAAAGCAGTGACTCTTGGCAAGCAAAAGTGGCTTTAAGATAAGTTCCCTAACCAGCTTGTCAAACCAGACTGCTGCTCCCAAGCTACACCTATTACAAATATTAAAGCCACTAACTGTAAGATTTACCAAACCACATGGCCTGGAGATGGAAACATCCTCAGGGAATGGTCTGGTGCCAAAGACTGTTCCCTTAATGGCTTTACTGTTCCCTTAGTGGGCTTTTACTACTGTGTGTTTGATTCGCTTCATATACACACAAGCAACTTGAATTTTTTTTTTTTTCTCCAAGATGGAGTCTTGCTCTGTCACCCAGGCTGGAGTGCAGTGGCACCATCGCAGCTCACTGCAACCTCAAATTCCTGGCACAAGTGATCTTCCAGCCTCAGCCTCTCAAGTAGCTGGGACTACAGGTACATGCCCTACACCCAGCTAATGTTTTTATTTTTTTGTAGAGATAAGTTCTTGCTATGTTGCCCAGGCTGGTCTTGAACTCGTGGCCTCAAGCGATCCTCCCACCTCAGCCTCCCAAAATGTTAGGATTACAGGTGTGAGCCACCACACGCCAAGCCATTAATTTTTTTTTTTTTTTTTTTTTTTTTTTTTTTTTTTTAGACAGAGCCTCACTCTATCACCCAGGCTGGAGTGCAGTGGCATGATCTCGGCTCACTGCAACCTCCAGTTCATGGGTTCAAGCAATCCTCATGCCTGGCTAATTTTTTGGTTTTTTTAGTAGAGACAGGGTTTCACCATGTTGGCCAGGCTGGTCTCAAACACCTGACCTCAAGTGATCCACCCCCATCGACCTAAAATATTAGGATTAGAGGCATGAGCCACTGTGCCCAGCCCATTAATAATCTTTAAAATGCAAATGAAAGCATATATATATATATACACACACACATACACACACACACATACACATAATATTTATCCTATAGTATTGGGTATGGGCAAATTTTTTTAAGTGTAATAATACACAATGGTGTTGGTAAGAAAATAATTCACTTTCATACTGTTGGCTATAGTATAAATTGGAATATATCATATAGGTGTAATCACAAAAATATGACAATATATGTACAAGAATGTTTATTACAGCAATATTTATAACCAAAAGCAGAAAAACAACTAAATTATTTAAATGTTTGTGGACAGAGGCCTAGCTTAAAAACATATGGGACATCTATACCTTGGAATTCTATTCAGCCATTTAAAAAAAATGAGGTTGATTTCTACATACTTTTATTTATTTATTTATTTATTTATTGGAGACATGGTCTCACTCTGTCACCCAGGCTAGAGTCCAGTGGCACGATCTCGGCTCACTGTAACCTCCACCTCCCCAGTTCAAGCGATTCTCCTGCGTCAGCCTTCCGAGTAGCAGGGATTACAGATGCACACCACCACACCCAGCTAAGTTTTGTATTTTTAATAGAGACGGGTGAAAGAAATCAGGCACATTCCTCAGTCCTGGGCCCAGTACAAACAACATATATCTCTCAATTTCCTGGGCCCAGTACAAACAACATATATCTCTCAATTTCCTGGGCCCAGTACAAACAACATATATCTCTGAATTTCCTGGGCCCAGTACAAACACCATATATCTCTCATATCTCTCAACTTCCTGAGCCCAGTACAAACATGTCCCACCATATATCTCAACTTTAGAAAAACACCACCTGAAAAAATCCCTGATAACGACACAGCTGTTTGTAGTTTTACTGAAAGCACGGGAACCAATAGGTCACTGCTAAATGTATAACTTAATATGTTAACCAATTGTAATGCTGTAACCTAAAGAATTCCCTTGTTCCTCTGTAACCTTACAAGTCCTATTTACATCGGGCTATAAAAAGCGAGTGCACGCATTGTTCGGGGCCCTCTTGTATGTTGTGGAACGGAGGGACCAAGTTCGAACTTGCAGTAAAGATCCTTGCCGCTTGGCTTTGACTCTGGACTCTGGTGGTCTTCTTCGGGGAATAAACGGTCTGGGCATAACACGGGGTTTTGCCATGTTGGCCAGGCTGGTCTCGAAATCCTGACCTCAGGTGATCCCCCCGCCTTAGCCTCCCAAAGTGCTGGGATTACAGGCATGTGCCACCGCACCAGGCCTTTTTTTTAAATGTATATGTGTATGGTGTAGAGGCCAAGAGGATAAGTTCTTCTTGGCCTTCTGAAGTTTCCCTGAAAAATCAACTTGGAAAAGGCAGGTTAATAGGAGAAAAAGCACACAGATTTATTTAGCAAGTATGCAATTAATGAAGACTCAAAGATACAGGTGGAATTGTCCATTTTTATGCTTAGGTTTAACAAAGTACGGAGAGCCATGTAAAAATATGATTGGGCCAGGCGCGGTGGCTCACACTTGTAATCCCAATGCTTTGGGAGGCAGAAGGGGGGTGGATCACCTGAGGTCAGGAGTTCGAGACCAACCTGGCCAACATGGTGAAACCCCGTCTCTACTAAAAATACAAAAAAATTAGCTGGGTGTGGTAGTGGGCACCTGTAATCCCAGCTACTTGGGAGGCTCAGGCAGGAGAATCACTTGAACCCAGAAGGCGAAGGTTGCAGTGAGCTGAGATCATGCCATTGCACTCCATCCTGGGTGACAGAGCAAGACCCCATCTCAGAAAAAATAAAAAATAAAAAATAAGACATACAAATGGCCAACAGTTATGAAAAAATCCTTCATCTCATTACTCATAATGGAAATGCATAGCAAAACTACAATGAGATATATATCACCCCAGTTAAAATAGCTCTATCCATGAAGAAACTGCATCTCTACTAAAAATAAAAAATAAGCTGGGTATGGTGGCGTGTGCCTGTAATTCTAGCTACTCAGGAGGCTGAGGCAGGAGAATCACTTGAACCCGGGAGATGGAGGTTGCAGTGAGCCAAGATCGCGCCACTGCACTCCAGCCTGGGCAACAGAGCAAGACTCCATCTCAAAAAAAAAAAAAAAAAAGCCGGGCGCGGTGGCTCAAGCCTGTAATCCCAGCACTTTGGGAGGCTGAGACAGGCGGATCACGAGGTCAGGAGATCGAGACCATCCTGGCTAACACGGTGAAACCCCGTCTCTACGAAAAATACAAAAAACTAGCCAGGCGAGGTGGCGGGCGCCTGTAGTCCCAGCTACTCGGGAGGCTGAGGCAGGAGAATGGCGTAAACTCGGGAGGCGGAGCTTGCAGTGAGCTGAGATCTGGCCACTGCACTCCAGCCTGGGAGACAGAGCCAGACTCTGTCTCAAAAAAAAAAAAATATATATATATATATATATATATATATATATATATATATATGCATATTACTGGACAGAAGGGGTATGGTCTACTGTTAATAGACTGAGTGGGGAAACCCAGCCAGGCCTGTCTCTCCAGATTCTTGGCCTTTCTCTGCAGCCTTCCTTCCTTCTGGATAAGGGGCAGGGACCTCTTGGGAATGGAGGTCTTATGATCTACAGTCAAACAAGGTAAGTCAGATAATTTATTTTTTCTTGAGACTGGGTCTTGCTCTGTCACCAGGCTAAAGTACAGTGGCATGATCATGGCATACTGCAGCCTCAGCCTTCTGGGCTAAAGTAATCCTCCCACCTCAGCCTCCCAAGTAGCTGGAACCACTAGAGTGCACCGCCACAGCAGGCTAATTTTTTAATTTCTATTTTTGTAAAGACAGGGAGTCTCCCTATATTGTCCAGGGTGGGTCTTGAACTCCCAGCTCAATCAAACTTTCGCCTCTGCCTCCCAAAGTGCTGGGATTACAAACATGAGCCACTGCACCCATCCAGATAATTTCTTTTTCTTTTTCTTTTTTTTTTTTTTTGAGACAGAGTCTTGCTCTGTCACCCAGGCTAGAGTGCAGTGGCATGATCTCGGCTCATTGCAACCTCCACCTCCTAGATTCAAGTCATTCTCCCACCTCAGCCTCCCGAGTAGCTGGGACTATAGGCACGTGCCACCATAGCTGGCTAATTTTTGTATTTTTTAGTAGAGATGGGGTTTCACCACGTTGGCCAGGCTGGTCTCGAACTCCTGACCTCATGTCATCTGCCTGCCTCAGCCTCCCAAAGTGCTGGTATTATAGGCCTGAGCCACTGCGCCCCACCCAGTTAGTTTCTTTATGGGCAGTTTGACACAGAAAGGTGGAGGAAAAATTCGAGTAGTTTTTTTGTTTTGTTTTGCTTTTTTGAGATGGAATCTGACTCCCTCACCCAGGCTGGAGTGCAGTGGTGTGATCTCGGTTCACTGCAACCTCTGTCTCCTGGGTTGAAGCGATTCTCCTGCCTCAGCTTCCCAAATAGCTGGGACTACTGGCATGTGCCACCACGCTCAGCTAATTTTTGTAGTTTTAGTAAAGATGGGGTTTCTTCATGTTGGCCAGGCTGGTCTTGAATGCCTGACCTCGTGATCTGCCCTCCTCAGCCTCCCAAAGTGTTGGGATTACAGGTGTGAGCCACTACGCCCGGCCTAGAGTAGTATTTTTAAGTTTTATGGCTGACTATAGGGAAAAGGGGCTCTCATTTTTACGGCTAATCTCGGGGGAGAATGGTACTGAGAGAAAGGAATGGAAGAGAAAGTCAGAGGAAAACGTTTGCTTAGGAAGCTGCTGCTGAGGTTCTCATTTTAGGCTATTGTTTTCTGAACCCCAACAGTGGCCAGTTGTACCATAACAATCAGGATGCACTTAAAACTTTTTTAAAAACTAGTTCTATCCCGGCCGGGCGCAGTGGCTCACGCCTGTAATCCCAGCACTTTGGGAGGCTGAGGCGGGCGGATCACAAGGTCAGGAGATCGAGACCACAGTGAAACCCCGTCTCTACTAAAACTACAAAAAATTAGCCGGGCGTGGTGGCGGGCGCCTGTAGTCCCAGCTACTCAGGAGGCTGAGGCAGGAGAATGGCGTGATCCCAGGAGGGGGAGCTTGCAGTGAGCCTGAGATCGTGCCACTGCACCCCAGCCAGGGCGACAGAGCGAGACTCCTCTCAAAAAAAAAAAACTAGTTCTATCCTTTAACTACTGAATTAGCCAGTTACCTCCTTCTTAGAGCTACTCCTTCTCTGAGATTGCCTAAGAACCTGAGGCATATGTAATGCACAAAGGAGTCCTGTGGACATTTATACCCCTTGTAGCTGAGCCCAAGTGTCCCTAGCTCTGGTCTGTGGCTGTTTCTGCCCTTGCTCTTGACCACCACAAGATGTCACTCTTTGCTGCTCCTGCGCGTTCCCACCAAGGCAGTAACTGCTGGCAAGAGAGTAAGAATTCCGCTGTCCCAGCACCAGCTAATCCAGAGTCCTTACCAGTTCCCAGGGCTTCATTCATAGTGCCCAGCCCTTTCAGGCCCCCCCAGGCCTTGCACCGCAAGCCCGCCGCCAGCCCCAGCACTGTGTCAGGACTGGCTCAGAGGAAAACCCATTCCAGACAATAACAACATTTTCTTTCTTGCCCAGGTGTTTTCCTTTTTTTTTTTTTTTTTTTTTTGAGACAGAGTCTCGCTCTGTCGCCCAGGCTGGAGTGCAGTGGCGCGATCTCGGCTCACTGCAAGCTCCGCCTCCCAGGTTCACGACATTCTCCTGCCTCAACTGTCTCGGAGTAGCTGGGACTACAGGCACCTGCCACCACGCCCGGCTAACTTTTTGTATTTTTAGTAGAGACAGGGTTTCACTGTGGTCTCAATCTCCTGACCTCGTGATCCGCCTGCCTCAGCCTCTCAAAATGCTGGGATTACAAGCATGAGCCACCGCGCCCGGCCTTGCCCAGGTGTTTCCAACTCTTAAACCAGACTTGGCTTGTTCTATTTTTACTTCTTAAAAATTTTTTTTTTTTTTTTTTTTTTTTGAGACGGAGTCTCGCTCTGTTGCCTGGGCTGGAGTGCAGTGGCCGGATCTCAGCTCACTGCAAGCTCCGCCTCCCGGGTTTACGCCTGCCTCAGCCTCCGCAGTAGCTGGGACTACAGGCGCCCGCCACCTCGCCCGGCTAGATTTTTGTATTTTTTTAGTAGAGACGGGGTTTCACCGTGTTAGCCAGGATGGTCTCGATCTCCTGACCTCGTGATCCACCCGTCTCGGCCTCCCAAAGTGCTGGGATTACAGGCTTCAGCCACCGCGCCCTGCTACTTCTTAAAATTTTAACTCCTCTTACTATCATTCCCAAATGGGCTTGTTCTAATTCCTTCCTGGACTATAGAGCTACAAAATTCCCCCAAGAGTGACTTCCAATAGGTTTTTGGGCGTCCTTGGTGTGCCCTTTCATACGTAAAGGTAGGTCAAGTGTCCCCCACCTTCCCTGACAATAGAGCCTGATTGTCTCCAGTTGGGAGACCAGCCCTTTCAAATAGCTAAATTCCTTTTACTTTCCCTAGAGGAAGGGGAGCTCCATGGGGAGTCAGCTACCCAGGGGCAGACTTTCTGGCATTCTTTGGAAAAGCAGTGAAAATAAAACTCACAAGTTACATCTTCAGCAGAGTATCTGCTACATATGAATATATTGTACATATATTTTATATGGTTGCAAACATAATAAATATAGGTCCTGAGAAGTGGAAAAATACTGAATATCAGAGGTCAGAAAAAGTCAGGAAACTCCCCCTAATGCAAAAACAACACAGTTATCTGGAAAGTCCCTAACAGAGCAACAGCCGTTTGTGGTTTGGTCAAAGGGCGGGAACCAATGAACTGACTAACGTTCAACTTTAAATGTCAGCCAATTGTAAACCTACAACTGTAAAAATCCCCAGTGACTCTGTAACTTGCTGTAACTTGTTTGTGTCTGACTATAAAAGGCAGCAGAGCACTGAGCTCAGGGTCTCTCCCTAGGATCTGACACCTGGCCGGAGAGATCTGAGTTTGAACTCTAAATAAAGCGATCCCTGCCACTTGGCTTTGTCTCTGGACTCTGGTGGTTGCTTCTGGGTCATCGCGGGTCTGGGCATTACATTTGGGGGCTCGTCTAGGATTGCCCCTAAGCCCACCAGACCCCAGGCCAACGGGTCATCACAAAAGTGAGTAAGCCGGCTCTGTCTATATGTTGTCTGTCTGCCTCTGAATAATCCCGCGGGGTCTGTATATGAGACTGATCTAGTCCTGGCGGACGCGCTATAGGACAGTCAGTGGAGGCCGGTAGGAGACGTCCTCCGGTGCTCATCTGGGGCTCTGTATTCTGTGGCCCATCTGCTTCTGGTCGGGTCCTAAGCCCAAGACGCACTAGTGATCAATATATCTTGGTTGTTGGTTATCTGTTGCACATCTCCTACTAATTTACCTTGATTTACAGAAGCCATGGAGCCAGTCCTGTACCAGGCACTAATATCCCTTACCACCCATCTTCTATCAACAGGACTTCCTCGGAATGGGCAACTCCCAGACCACACCACTTTCTCTCCTTGTCACTAATTTTAAAGATGTGAAAGCAAGGGGGCATGATCTCAGTATAGAACTTAAAAAGGGAAAATTAATAACCCTCTGTCGCTCTGAGTGGCCCACCTTCGGCGTAGGCTGGCCAGCCGAGGGAACCTTTTGCCTCCCCATTATCCTCCAGGTAAAATCAAGGGTTTTCCTGCCAGGTCGTTCAGGACACCCAGATCAGATCCCCTATATTTTGGTCTGGCAGAATCTGGTGGAAAATCCGCCCCGTGGCTAGCTCCCTTTCTGCTGACTTCTGAACCCTGTAAAACCCTAGTCACGGAACGCGCAGGAGCCTTCCTGAGCTGTCCATCTCCTCTCTGTCGCGCGCCCTGCATCCTGGCCTCCGGCGCCTGCCGGAGGTCCCGAGGAGCCAGAGGGCCGACTGGTCTGCGGCCCCAGCCCAGGAGGGCGCGGTGTAGCGGTCGCAGAGCCATCCCGGCATCTGCTGCCATGACCGACTCTCCCCTCAGAGGGGACGCTTCCTCAGTGGTGGCTGCAGAGAAAGATGAGCGGCGGCTCCTGGCCGTGGGACCGTGAGATGGGTTCGTGGCCGGCCAGTTAGGGGGACGCTGCAGACCACCGCCTGTGCCCAGCCGGGCTGGTTCCTAGGGCCCCGGGGGCTCGTGGCGGGCCCCGCAGGAGGCGGCATGTTCCCGCGGAGGCTGCTGGCCACCTGGCTGGCGGGGGCACAGGGCAGGGGCCTGCTGGCACTTCTGGCCAATCAGTGCCACTTCATCACGGGCCTGCGCATGCGGCGCGCACAGCAGATAGCGCAGCTCTACCGCCGCACTACCAGAAAGCCATGAGGGCCAAGAAGCGGCAGCGGCGCCAGGGGAAACCGGAAGTGAACATGGGTTGGGAGGGCTGGCGGGCCAAATGCGTGGGCGTGTCCAGCGCGAGGCATCTCCGCGACTTCCCGATTCCACTGTAGCGCTCCCCTTAAGGGAAATAGGACCCCCCGATGACACAGGCAACCCTAGACTCCAGTATTGGCCATTCTCTACCAGTGACCTGTACAACTGGAAAACTCAGAATGCCCGGTTCTCTGATAACCCCAAGGATTTAACAGCCCTTCTAGACAGTGTCGTGTTCACTCATCAGCCCACCTGGGATGACTGCCAACAGCTCCTCCGCATTCTGTTCACAACAGAGGAACGGGAGAGAATCCAGGTAGAGGCTAGAAAGTTGGTTCCGGGAGATGACGGTCAACCGACTGCAAATCCCGACCTCATTAATGCAGCATTTCCCTTGACCAGGCCAACGTGGGACTACAATACAGCAGAAGGTAGGGGAAAGCTACTCGTTTATCGCCAGACTCTAATGGCGGGTCTCCGAGCTGCAGCTCGCAAGCCCACTAATTTGGCTAAGGTATATTCTGTTTTACAGGGAAAGACAGAAAGCCCCGCTGTTTATCTAGAAAGACTAATGGAAGCCTTTAGACAGTAGACACCTATAGATCCAGAGGCCCCTGAAAATCAGGCAGCAGTTGTTATGTCCTTTGTCAACGAGGCAGCCCCAGATATTTTTAAAAAGCTACAAAAATTAGAAGATTTGGAGGAAAAACAGGTCCAGGACCTCCTTCGCATAGCACAGAGAGTTTATAACAACAGAGATGCTCCAGAAGAAAGACAAATTAGGGCCACTGAGAAAATGACCAAGTTCCTGGCGGCGGTCGTCCAAAAAGAACAACCACCACCAAGAAGCACCCAGTCCACGTGTGCCCCTAGGCACAATCTGAGTAAAGACCAGTGTGCATACTGTAAAGAAATTGGTCACTGGATAAAAGACTGCCCCAAAAAGAAACAGCGCCAGCCAGGCCAAGGGCAATGGCAGCCCAAATCTATGCCGATACTAGTTACTCAAGATACAGACTAGGGGGAACGGGGTTCGGATCCCCTCCCCGAACCTAGGGTAACTTTACAAGTGGAGGGGTCCCCGGTCCAGTTCCTGGTCGATACCGGGGCAAAACATTCGGTCTTAGTCAAGCCCTATGGAAAGTTATCTTCCAACTCCTCCTGGGTTCAAGGGGCCACAGGAACCAAGAAATATCCATGGACAACCCAGAGAGCAGTAAATTTGGGAATCGGGAAAGTGTCCCATAGCTTCCTGGTCATCCCTGACAGCCCTTGTCCTCTGTTGGGGAGGGATCTGTTGACAAAAATGGGGGCCCAAATCCATTTTCAACCAGAAGGACCCAAAGTGACTGACTCCCAAAACAGGCCACTATCTGTTCTTACCGTAACTCTAGAGGATGAGTACCAGCTTCACCAGGAGTTAACGCCTCCTAGCCAAAATATAGACACCTGGCTCCAGAGCTTCCCGGAGGCTTGGGCAGAAACAGGAGGACTAGGGCTAGCAAAGCACCGTCCCACCATTTTTGTTGAGCTTAAGCCCGGGATGGACCCTGTTCGCGTACGCCAATACCCAATGGCCCTGGAAGCCAAAGAGGGAATTATGCCACACATCCACCGACTCCTAGATCATGGGGTCCTACGTCCCTGCCACTCACCATGGAACACTCCGCTGCTACCAATACAGAAACCCAACAGTAAAGAATATATGCCAGTACAAGACTTAAGAGAAGTCAATAAAAGGGTAATGGACATACACCCGATGGTGCCAAATCCTCCTGAGCACCTTGAGTCCTGAAAATCAATGGTATACTGTTCTAGACCTAAAAGATGCTTTTTTTAGCCTGCCTTTAGCCCCTAAAAGCCAGGAAATACTTGCCTTTGAGTGGACAGACTCTGAGAGAGGCATAAGTGGCCAACTGACGTGGACCAGACTGCCACAAGGATTCAAGAACTCCCCAACTCTGTTTGATGAAGCCCTCCATGAAGACTTGGGTGAGTATCGATGCCAACACCCCAGTATAACTCTCTTGCAGTATGTTGATGATCTCTTAATAGCGGCAAAGTCTCCAGAGGCCTGCATCCAAGGAACAAAAGACCTCCTGAAAACCTTGGGAAACCTAGGTTATCGAGCCTCAGCTAAAAAGGCCCAGATCTGCAGGCCAGAGGTAACCTATTTGGGGTATCTACTTAGAGGGGGACAGCGCTGGCTAACAAATGCTCGAAAAGAGACTGTCCTACAGATCCCCAGACCGCAGTCAACACGGCAGGTAAGAGAGTTCCTGGGATCTGCAGGGTTCTGCAGACTCTGGATACCTGGCTTCGCTGAATTGGCAAAACCCCTCTATCAGGCTACCAAAGAACAGCAGCCCTTCAATTGGACTGAAGAGGCTGAGCAAGCTTTTCAGCAAATCAAAACTGCTCTGCTCTCGGCCCCCACGCTGGGTCTTCCGGATGTCTCTAAGCCTTTCCACTTATACGTGGACAAAAGCCGGGGCATAGCGAAAGCAGTATTAACTCAAAATTTAGGTCCCTGGCGCAGACCGGTTGCATACCTCTCAAAGAGACTGGACCCGGTAGCTGCAGGATGGCCTCCTTGCCTCTGGATGATTGCTGCAACGGCCCTAATGGTCAAAGACGCTAACAAACTGGCTATGGGCCAAGAATTACAAGTCACCACCCCCCATGCTGTCGAAGGCATTCTCCGACAACCCCCTGACCGATGGCTCAGCAATGCTTGGCTTACCTATTACCAAGGGCTGTTGCTAAACCCCCTCAGAATAACATTTAAGCCCCCGACAACCCTAAACCCAGCATCGCTGTTGCCAGACCCAGACTTAAGTAAGCCACTCCACAACTGTGCTGAAATACTAGCCCAGGTGCATGGAGTCAGAGAAGACCTCCAGGACCGACCGCTGCCAGATGCAGATCTCACCTGGTTCACTGATGGAAGCAGCTTCCTTCACCAAGGACAGAGGTATGCGGGGGCGGCGGTAACCTCAGAGACTGAGATAATTTGGGCTGAGCCTTTACCTCCAGGAACATCGGCTCAAAAAGCTGAGTTAATAGCCTTGGCACAAGCCCTGAAACTAGGCAAAGACCGTAAACTGACAGTGTATACTGACAGCCGGTATGCATTTGCCACTGCCCACATACATGGGGCTATATACAGAGAGAGGGAACTTCTCACAGCTGAAGGAAAAGACATTAAAAATAAAGAAGAAATCTTAAATCTTCTGGCTGCCCTTTGGGAACCCAGAAAGCTGGCTATCGTCCACTGTCCGGGACATCAAAAAGCCACTAACCCAGTCACTCGAGGAAACAACCTGGCTGACCAGACTGCAAAGGACGTGGCTAAAACCACCCCCCAGCTACTGACCCTCCGGCTGCCTGATCCTGGGCCCAGAGAGTTGCCCTTTCACCCAGAATACTCAGAAGAAGACCTCCAGTGGATAAATAAACTCCCCGGAACACAGGTCAGTAATCAGTGGTGGAAAGATTCTAACAACAATACCATTCTCCCAGACAGGTTGGGGCAGCGAGTAATAGCACAAATCCACCGAAGCACTCATCTGGGCCTGCGGCGGATGTTAGATTTGATTCAACACACTGGACTAAAAAATTAAAAACGCCCCTGAAAAAATAGACGCCACGGTTAAAAACTGTGTAGTATGTCAACTCAATAACGCCAGTCACGGGACCCAGACCTCGGGAAAAAGACAAAGGGGAGATAGACCTGGTATATATTGGGAAATTGACTTCACAGAAATAAAGCCGGGAAAATATGGATACAGATATTTACTAGTTTTTATAGATACATTTTCAGGATGGGCAGAAGCTTTCCCGACAAAGAAAGAAACTGCACAAATTGTAGCCAAAAAGATCCTAGAAGAGATACTGCCCAGGTACGGCTTTCCAGTCATGATAGGGTCGGATAATGGGCCGACCTTCACCGCAAAGGTAAGTCAGGGACTGGCTTCCATCCTTGGGGCTAATTGGAAACTACATTGTGCTTATCGACCCCAAAGCTCAGGTCAGGTAGAAAGAATGAATAGAACATTAAAAGAGACCCTAACTAAATTGACCATGGAGACTGGCGCTAACTGGGTAGTCCTCCTCCCCTATGCTCTGTTCCGGGCACATAATTCGCCTTATAAACTAGGACTTACCCCTTATGAAATAATGTATGGCAAACCACCCCCTATCCTCCCTAACCTTAAAGACAATCTCCTCAAAGCTGACACAGATAATGGTCGTGAACTTTTGTTTTCCTTACAAGCCCTACAGAGAGTTCATGAGGAAGTCTGGCCCAAGCTAAAAGAACTATATGAAGCTGGGCCTCCACCCATTCCACATCAGTACAAACCGGGAGACTGGGTCCTCGTCAAACGCCACCGACAAGAAACCCTAGAACCCCGGTGGAAAGGACCATTCCAGGTGATCCTGACTACGCCTACAGCCCTCAAAGTGGAAGGCATCGCCGCCTGGATTCATCACACCCACGCCAAGCCTATAGACCCGCTCTCAGACCTTGTTACATCCTTGACGGGAGAGACAACAACCTGGACAGTTGACCGGACCAAAGAAAGCCCTCTAAAACTTGTTCTACGCCGTCAACAACCTAAACTGTAACTATGACACCTACCTCCTTTATAACTCTTCTACTCTTATGGATCCCCTGTGGGGAGACCCAGGCAAACCCGGCAACATCCCCTTTCACTTGGCGTTTCTTCCTGACTGAGAACTGGACCAATTATGCTCAGACAGAACAAAAGGGCTATGTATTAGGCACTGCTGATTGTCCCCCTGGGGGTTGTAGCACTCCCATCTATCTAAATTTCACTGATTTTAAACACCAGCCAGGAAAGGCAGCACCCGCAATTTGTTTTCTCTTTGACCAATCACTCTCTTATTGTAATAACTCATGGGTAGAACAAAGTGTCGGCTGCCCATATAGGTCCTGCAAAATCCACACTGTTAAAATCCTAAAAACTTCTGAGTCCCTGTCCAGTCAAACGTGGCAGTCACACAATTTTTTTAAAACCACATCAGGCTACACCTGGGTTATCTGGGACCCCTAGGGACCCCCGCTGGACTTCTCAGCAAAAAGGGGCCATGTACTTGACTTCAGGGACAACCTGGCCTAGTAGCCGTCTCTTTCTCTGGCGTTCCCTTGTTCAGATCCAGACCACCCTACACGCAGCTATACAGAACCAAGAGAGGGAATTAAATGTCCAGCTTTCAACTTTAACTCCTACCCGCCCCTTTTCCTGGTTATCCCTATTAAGAGAAGGGTTAGAAATCGCAAACGCCACTGGCCTAGGCAATCTCTCTGCATGCTTTTTCTGCGCGGCTCTAGGGCGACTGCCGTTAACGGCAGTTCCACTTCCAGGCCCGTCTAACGCTTCTCTCAGCCTAAGCCCTAACAACAGCCACATACCACCCCCGATCCCTGACGTCCCCTTGTTCCTAAACCCTGGACAGACACAAGTTTCCTTTTGTTATTCCAATACCGGCACTACCCTCTGTAATACAATTTCCACTCCCAACTCAACCCTCTTTGCCCCCCCCCCACCCCCCGGTTCTTTCTTCTGGTGCAATGGGACCCTATATAAGAACCTTTCCACTCAGGCCACTATAACCCTACTGTGTCTCCCTGTCACACTAGTCCCCCAACTGACCTTGCGCACCCCCGCAGAATTTTCCAGGTGGGACTCCGCCCCTTTCCCTAGACAAAAACGAGCTATATTCCTCCCCTTAGTAGCCGGAGTCTCACTCACCACGTCCTTAGTTGCTGCAGGACTAGCCGGAGGAGCTTTAGGTCACTCCCTTATCAGCACTGCAAAGCTCTCTCACCAATTCTCCATAGCTATGGAAGCTTCCGCTGAATCCCTTGCCTCATTACAGAGACAATTAACTTCCCTTGCCCAAGTTACTTTACAAAACTGCCATGCACTAGACCTGTTAACGGCAGAAAAAGGAGGGACCTGTCTTTTCCTCAGAGAAGATTGTTGTTTCTACATAAATGAATCTGGACTCGGAGAAACGCGAGTCCAACAGCTACATAAACTTAGCCTAGAATTGCAGAAACAACAATTCACCTCGGCTGCCAACAGCTGGTGGAATTCCTCCATGTACTCCCTTCTAGTGCCCCTCATAGGACCATTCATAAGTATACTTCTCTTACTCACTATAGGACCATGTATAATAAACAGATTAACAAACTTTGTAAAAGAAAGACTCAACACTGTCCAGCTTATGGTCCTGAGAGCCCAGTACCAACCTGTACTGACCAAAACTTCCGAGTCAGACATATAAGACCCAAGATTGGCTCTCCAGGTGCTAGAGAGAGGGGGAAATAAGAAGTGGAAAAATACTGAATATCAGAGGTCAGAAAAAGTCAGGAAACTCCCCCTAATGCAAAAACAACACAGTTATCTGGAAAGTCCCTAGCAGAGCAATGGCCATTTGTGTTTTGGTCAAAGGGCGGGAACCAATGAACAACTGACTAATGTTCAACTTTATTTTTTTATTTTTATTTTTTATTATACTTTAAGTTCTAGGGTACATGTGCATAACTTGCAGGTTTGTTACATATGTATACTTGTGCCATGTTGGTGTGCTGCACCCATCAACTCGTCAGCACCCCTCAATTCATCATTTATATCAGGTATAACTCCCAATGCAATCCCTCCCCCCTCCCCCCTCCCCATGATAGGCCCCGGTGTGTGATGTTCCCCTTCCCGAGTCCAATGATCTCATTGATCAGTTCCCACCTATGAGTGACAACATGCGGTGTTTGGTTTTCTGTTCTTGTGATAGTTTGCTAAGAATGATGGTTTCCAGCTGCATCCATGTCCCTACAAAGGACGCAAACTCATCCTTTTTTATGGCTGCATAGTATTCCATGGTGTATATGTGCCACATTTTCTTAATCCAGTCTGTCACTGATGGACATTTGGGTTGATTCCAAGTCTTTGCTATTGTGAATAGTGCCGCAATAAACATACGTGTGCATGTGTCTTTATAGCAGCATGATTAAATGTCAGCCAATTGTAAACCTACAACTGTAAAAATCCCCAGTGACTCTGTAACTTGCTGTAACTTGTTTGTGTCTGACTATAAAAGGCAGCAGAGCACCGAGCTCAGGGTCTCTCCCTAGGATCTGACGCCTGGCCGGAGAGATCCAAGTTCGAACTCAAAATAAAGCGATCCCTGACGCTTGGCTTTGTCTCTGGACTCTGGTGGTTGCTTCTGGGTCATCGCGGGTCTGGGCATTACAGTCCATGTCCTCATTTTTAATGTACTGCAATGTATGTTGAGTATTTTCCATGTCATTGTAAATTCTTCATAATCATTATTTGCAGTGGTTGAATGATCTTTTTCATGATAGGGTTCTATTGTAATTTTGTAATAATTTACTTATTTTTAGACACTGATCATTTTGTTTTTTGCTGTATTGACTATTCTTATCATATATTTTTGTATGTATTTCTGATTGTTTCCTTATAAGAGACCTAGTATTGAAATTACTGAGTCAAACACATTTGCAAATCTTTTTATTCATGCTGCAAAAAAACTTCCTAGAAAGCTTGCATTATTGTGTACTGTCAACAGCAAGTACCATAAGGAATGTGCACCTAACTGCACCCTAATCAAAAGTAATGAAAACAACTTTATAAATCTCTCTTATCAGTGCATTGGTAAAAAAAAAAAAAAAAAAAAAGATGTTTTAATTTGCAATTAGGCTGGACATGGTGGATCATGCCTGTAAATCCAGCACTTTGGGAGGCCAAGGCAGGAGGATCACCTGAGGTCAGGATTCGAGACCAGCCTGGCCAACATGGTGAAACCCCATCTCTACTAAAAACACAAAAAAATTAGCCAGGCGTGACGGCATGTGCCTGTACTCCCAGCTACTCGGGAGGCTGAGGCAGGAGAATCGCTTGAACCTGGGAGGTGGAGGCTGCAGTGAGCTGAGATTGCACCATTGCACTCCAGCCTGGGCAGCAAGAGCAAAACTACCATCTTAAAAAAAAAAAAATTCAATTAATTACTAGTATAAATGAACATTTTAAAATGTATATTTCTGTTTCTATAAATTGTTAGCAGTTTTTACTTATTTATTTACTTAGAGACAGGGTCTTGCTCTGTTCCTAGGCAGTGGCAAAATCATAGCTCACTGCAGCCTCAAACTCCTGGGCTCAAGGGGTCCTCCTGTCTTGGTTTCCCAAAGTACTGGGATTACAGGCATGAGCCATGATGCCTGGCCTTTTTACTTATTTATTTATTTACTGGGATCTTAATTTTAAAATCCATTTGTATGACCCCTTTATTTATTGAAGATACCAATCTATTGTCTGCTATATTGTTATAAATGTTTTCTCAATTAAGTGTATTGCTTAATTTATAGTTTTTTTTTGTTTGTTTGTTTTTTTGAGACGGAGTCTAGCTCTGTCACCCAGACTGGAGTGCAGTGGCCGGATCTCAGCTCACTGCAAACTCCGCCTCCCGGGTTCACATCATTCTCCTGCCTCAGACTACAGGCGCCCATCACCACGCCCGGCTGGTTTTTTGTATTTTTTAGTAGAGACGGGGTTTCACCGTGTTAGCCAGGATGGTCTCGATCTCCTGACCTCGTGATCCGCCCGTCTCAGCCTCCCAAAGTGCTGGGATTACAGGCTTGAGCCACCGCGCCCGGCCAATTTATAGTTTTATGAATATTTTTGTCACAGGCTGAACTCCCAATTTTGGGGTTCAGTCAACCTGGGAGGCCATGTGGGTTCTTGGCTTTGCACAAGAAGGAATTCAAGAGCAAGCCAACAGAATGAAGAGAAAGCACATTTAATAAGAAAGTAAAGGACTGCTGGGCGCCATGGCTCACGCCTGTAATCCCAGCACTTTGGGAGGCCGAGGGGGTGGATCACCTGAGGTCAGGAGTTCAAGACCAGCCTGGCCAACACGGCAAAATCCCATTTCTAGTAAAAATACACAAATTAGCCAGGGATGGTGGCACACACCTGTAGTACCAACTACTTGGGAGGCTGAGGCAGGAGAATTGCCTGAACTCGGGAGGCAGAGGGTGTAGTGAGCCGAGATTGTGCCACTACACTCCAGCCTGGGTGACAAAGTGAGACTCCATCTCAAAAAAAAAAGAAGAAAGAGAGGACTTCGGGAGGCTGAGGTGAGTGGATAACTTGAGCCCAGGAGTTCGACACCAGCCTGAGCAACATACGGGGACCCAGTCTCTACAAAAAATGTAAAAATTAGCCAGGCTTGGTGTTCTGCATCTGTAGTCTCAGCTACTTGGGAGGCTGGTGTGGCAGGATTGCTTGAGCCCAGGAGGTAGAGGCTACAGTGAACTATGATCATGCCCATGCCACTGCACTCCAGCCTGGGCAACAGAGCAAGACACTGTCAATAAATAAATAAATAAATAAATAAATAAATAAATAAATAAAGTGAGCAAAATCCCCTGGTGACCATCCAGTAGGCCCCAGAGACAAAAACTCCTCATCTGAGGAATTTGGAAGTTATTAGACTTCCCTGTTATCTAAAGACACTTGGTTCCAGGCCTCTTTTCAACTTAAAATGTATACGTAACTAGGATTTCTATACATCTCCGGAATGCATGCATGCCAAAACTGGTTGTTCAACCCTTGCTAACATTAAGACACCAAAATGTCTAAAAATGTAATCATTTATCATGCAGGTTACCCTTCAGCTCCTGCTTTAGGTTCATAAATATCCCTAAGGAAAAGACCACCGCAGTGGCTCAGTGCTCTCGCTGACGCGCCCCACTGCACTTTTCTGCAATGTTCCTTCTTTCTATAATAATAAAACTTTCCTTTTTCACACCTGTACTGTTGTCAGTAAATTCTTCTTACCAATCCTCAAGTTGACTGTTACCAGAAAGGGGTCCCAGTCCAGACCCCAAGAGAGGGTTCTTCAACCTCTCCCAAGAAAGAATTCAGGGTGAGTCTATAAAGTGAAAGCAAGTTTATTAAGAAAGTAAAGGAATCGGTGGGGTGCAGTGGCTCACTCCTGTAATCCCAGCACTTTGGGAGGGCGAGGCGGCAGATCACGAGGTCAGGAATTCGAGACCAGCCTGGTCAACATGGTGCAATCCCGTCTCTACTAAAAATACAAAAATTAGTTGGGTGTGGTCGTGGGCACCTGTAATCCCAGCTGTTTGGGAGGCTGAGGCAGGAGAATCGTTTGAACCCAGGAGGCGGAGTGGGCAGGGAGCCGAGATCATGCCGTTGCACTCCAGCCTAGGCAACAGGGCGAGACTGTCTCAAAAAAAAAAAAAAGAAAGAAAGAAATATATTCATGTACATTTCCACACTTCCGATAAAACAACATAGGGTCTATACACTATAGTCTATTTGTGGTTTTTTCCACTTCATTGTAGCCCCTTCTCAAGGCCCTAAAACTAGTGGAGCCAGTGAGCTACTGGGGAGTTCGTGAAGGGCCGCCACTCTTTCCACTCATTTCTAAAATAATAAGTTACGAAAAAAATAATTTTTATCTGACTAATGCTAGTCCTTTTTTTTTCTTTTTTTTTTCTTTTTTTTAAAAAAAGCGTCTTGCTTTGTTACCCAGGCTAGAGTGCAGTGGCATGATCACAGCCCACTGCAGCCTCGACCTCCTGGGCTCAAGAAATCCTTCCAATTCAGCCTCCCGAGTAGCTGGGACTACAGATGGGCACCACCACACCTGGCTAATTTTTTTTAATTTTTTGTAGAAAAGGGGTTTCTTGGCTGTGTGCAGTGGCTCACGCCATAATCCCAGCACTTTGGAAGACAAAGGGGGGTGGATCTTGAGGTCAGGAATTCAAGACCAGGGTGACCAACATGGTGAAACCCCCATCTCTACTAAAAAGACAAAATTAGCAGGGGGTGGTGGTGCATGCCTGTAATTCCAGCTGCTTGGGAAGCTATTATTTTTGGTAATAATAATAAGTTAGTAATTTTTGTATTTTGTATTTTCACCATGTTGTTCAGGCTGGTCTTGAACTCCTGACCTCAGGTGATCCACCCACCTCAGCCTCCCAAAGAGCTGGGATTACAGGCGTGAGTCACCACACCTGGCCACTGAAAACAGCTTTATTGAGGCAGCAGTGTTACAGCTCTGTAACTGCTCCTGCAGGGCAGAGCTACCCAGTAGTCAGTGTGTTGAGAGTAGCAGCTAAGGGGCAGTTCCACAGTCATATTTATACCCACTTTTAATTACATGCAAATTAAGGGATGGGTTTTTCAGAAATTTCTAGGAGAAGGGTGTAACTCCCAGGTTGTTGCCATGGAAAGGGGCAGTAACGTCTGGGTGTTGCCATGGCAATGGTAAACTGACATGGCATTGGTGGACTGGTGGACACGTCTTATGGAGAGGTGCTTTCCCCTCTTCCCTGTTTCAGCTAGTCTTCAGTCTGGTCTGGAGTAAAGGCCTGCCTCCTCCCTCACAACTGCTGCTAATCAGGGTGTATACTAAGGGCAACTTGACTCTATGCTCCCAGTTTGCAATATCTAGCTTGACCCAAATAGAACCTCTCTCTTACTATTGTTGTTTTTTTAGAGAAAAGGTCTTGCTCTTGTTGCCCAGACTGGAATGCAGTGGCAGGATCTTAGCCCACCATAACCTCAAATTCCTGGGCTCAAGCAATCCCCCTGCTTCAGCCTCCTGAGTAGCTGGGACTACAGGCATGAGCCACCATGCCTGGCTAATTTTTAAACTTTTTGTACAGATGGGGTCTCACTATGTTGCCCAGGCTATTCTGAAACTCCTGGCAAGCAATCCTCCCAACTCGGCCTCCCAGAATCCTGGATTACAGGAATGCGCCACTATGCCCAGCCCCAAATAAATTCTGTACTTATTTTAATTTTGCTTCAGCTTCCTTTCAGGTCGACAGTTCCCAGTTGACTCTCAACATGTTTATGAAATTAAGCCATTTCAGTGGGGCGTGGTGGCTCACGCCTGTAATCCCAGCACTTTGGGAGACCCAGGTGGGCAGATCACTTGAGGTCAGGAGTTTGAGACCAGACTGGCCAACATGGTAAAACCCTGTCTCTACTAAAAATACCAAAAAAAAAAAAAAAAAAAAAAAAAAAGTCAACCAGGCATGGTAGTGCATGCCTGTAATCCCAGCTACTCGGGAGGTTGAGGTGGGAGAAACACTTGAACCTGGGAGGTGGAGGTTGCAGTGAACCGAGATCATGCCACTGTACTTCAGCCTGGGCAACAGAGAGAGATTTCATTTCAAAAAAAAAAAAAGGCAATTTATTTAGTGATGTAAAAGTTTTCATGGATATATATATAAGGGAATCAGGCAGTCCTCAAGGAGGAAGAAGATGAAGCAACAGAGCAGGGGAGGAATAGGAGGGAGGAGAATCTCCCCCAGGCTGAGCAGCCCGGGGCACTGAGCTCTAGATGTTTGCACCCCTCCTTTGTTTTCCCCATCTCTTCCCTACTCCCCAGGCCAGTTACATGGCAAGGCCTGGACAACTGGAAGGAAAGAGAATGAAGGATGGCACTGGGGCAGCAGCTGTGATGGCCGAACAGGTCCTTCTGACTGGGCAGCATGGAGGCCACTTTTGTCAGCCTGAGAGTTGCAGAAGTAGATGGTAGGGAATCCCCTGCTTGGGGAATGGCACAGTAGGTAGATTAGAAAGTTGGAGAACAGGAACTGTAAGCCACTAGCAGGAACATGGTTGAAGAGCCGACTGTAGAGTCCAGACTGAGGAAGGAGGTAGAAAAGGAACAATAAGCAAGGAAGAAGAGGAGGCTGTGGCAAGGACAAGGGGCAGCCCCAGTTATTCTAAGGGAAAAGGAGAGACGGAGTTGAGAGGCTGAAATGGAAGGAGCTCCCTCATGTGGCCAGCCTTTCGAGGTTACTGGAGCAGAGGAGGTAAAGGGACCATGTGTACCAGTGGTGGAACTGTGATAAATAAGTATGAGGCCGGGCGCGGTGGCGCATGCCTGTAATCCCAGCACCTTGGGAGACCAAAGCAGGTGGATCACTTGAGGTCAGGAGTTCGAGACCAGCCTGGCCAACGTGGTGAAACTCCATCTCTACTAAAAATACAAAAAATTAGCTGGGTGTGGTGGCAGGCGCCTGTAATCCCAACTACTCAGGAGGCTGAGGCAGGAGAATCACTTGAACCCGGGACGTGGAGGCTGCAGCAAGCTGAGATCGTGCCATTGGACGTGACAGCCTGGGCGACAATAGCGAAATTCCATCCCCCCTCACAAAATAAATAAATAAATAAATAAGTATGCTGAAGCCACTGAGGATGAGGGCAAGACACCGGGATAAGGGAAGCCTGGTAGCCAGGTCCCAAAGCCATTCCAGAGGGCTGCGGAATGACCCAGAGAAGAAGTCCTCAGCTAAGGCAATGACACTAATGACTAATTGATGGTTGTAATCATTTCTTCCTTTTTTTTTTTTTTTGAAACAAGGTCTTGCTCTGTCACCCAGGCTGGAGTGCAGTGGCCCAATCTTGGCTCACTACAGCCCTGAACTCCTGGGTTCAAGCGATCCCCTTTCCTCAGCTTCTCAAAGTAGCATTACAATCAGCACCAGGAATTGAGCCCAGCTGAACTGTGCCACCATATGCGTAGCAACTACAACTGAAATCTAGATGGGAGTGCCGTGTGTGAGGCAGGTGTTTGTAGGTGACAGTGGAGCGGACATGCAGATATCCTGAGCATATGTAACTACTGTTGGAGTTTAGAGGAGGTCAGTAAACAATGCCCCTCTTTTCTTCACCCAAGTTTAGAATTAATGGAGAGATGGACTCAGATGGAATCCATTCAGATGAATCGCTCACTCATTCAACAAAATTTATTGAGCATTATTTATATGTGCCAGGATGTACCAATGATTCAGAGAGAATAAAACAGCAAAATCCCTACTCTTGTTGAGCTTACATTCTGGTTGGAAGAGATGGACAGTAAATTAAACAATTAAATAAAGCATAGGCTGGGCGTGATGGCTCATGCCTGTAATCCTAGCACTTTGGGAGGCTGAGGCGGGAGGATCACTTGAGGTCAGGAGTTCAAAACCAGCCTGGCCAACATGGTGAAACCCCGTCTCTACTAAAAATACAAAAATTAGCTGGGTGTGGTGGCAGGCGCCTATAATCCCAGCTACTCAGGAGTCTGAGGCAGAAGAATTGCTTGAACCCGGAAGGCGGGGAGGTTGCATTGAGCCGAGATTGCACTCCAGGCTGGGTGACACAGCGAGGCTCCATCTCAAAAAAAAAAGAAAAAGGAAAAAAAAAATTAAGTAAAGCATATGGTATGTTAGAATGAAGCAGAAAGGAGTGGAGAGTACTGGGGTGTGACCGTGAGCAAGATGGTCAGGAAAGGCCTTGCTGATAAGCTTATGAGGGGGAAAGACTGGCAGAAGATGATGGTCCACACCTTGCTGCTATCAGAAGGAAGAACATTTCAGGCAGGAAACTGCAAGCGCAAGGCCCCTGCGACAAGACTGGCTTGAAAGCACGATATATGCTGATATAACAACAACAACAGCAACAACAACGACGACGACAAATGACTGTGTAGCCTATCTGAGAACTCTAAGCTAATCATGCTGATACTATTTTCCTTCCCAGTGACTGGTGTAAGGGGTGAACAATTCTGACACAGGAGGAGATGTCATCTACCTAGGGGCTCCTGAGAATTGTTTCCACACTCTGATGAGAGGCCCACATTCTGTCTGTGGACTTTTCCACAGTTGATGTGATGTCTGAAACTGTTGTAGCCATGTTGTGGTGAGAGGGGACTCAGCCTGAGATGGCAGAGCCAGAAAGACAGAAGGAACTTGGGTTTTTCATGACATCAGTGAGCCACTGATAATGCCAAGGCTTCAGCTGCACGAAGACCAATTCAGTATCACGTCAACCCTGGGCAAGTTGGTGTGTATGGTTCAATGAATGTGTCGGTTGATGACAATGTGTATAAGTTCAGAAAATTATATGAGGATCCAGCTATTATACTTTCTCATTAAAACCTTATAAAAACAAAATATCATTATATGACAATCATATTGGCAAAAATAAAAAATGTCAGAGAGGGCTAGGTGCAGTGGCTCACACCTGTAATCCCAGCACTTTGGGAGTCTGTGACAGGAGGATTGCTTGAGCCCAGGATTTCAAGATCACCCTGGGCAACATGGTGAGACCTTGTCTGTATAAAAAATCTAAAAACTGGCCGGGTGTGGTGGCTCACGCCTGTAATCCCAGCATTTTGGGAGGCCTAGGCAGGTGAATCACCTGAGGCCAGGAGTTCAAGACCAGCGTGGCCAACATGGTGAAATCCAGTCTCTGCTAAAAATGCAAAAAATTAGCCAGGTGTTGTGATGGTAGCCTGTAATCCCAGCTACTCAGGAGGCTGAGGCAGGAGAATCACTTGAATCCAGGAGGCAGAGGCTGTAGTGAGCCAAGATGGCAACACTGCAGTCCATCCTGGGAGACAGAGTGAGACTTTGTCTCAAAAATAAAAATAAAAAATAAAATAAAAATCTATTTAGCATGGTGGTTCACGCTGTAGTCCCAGCTACTAGGGAGGTTGAGGTGGGAGGATCACTTAAGCACAGGAGTTCAAAGCTGCAGTGAATTATGACCATACCACTGCCCTCCAGCCTGGGCAACAGAGAGAGACACTGCCTCTTTTTAAAAAAAAAAAGTTAGCTCTTAGTACACAACAGCTACCCATTCCTCACCCTACAGAAGGCAGCTGTGCACCAGTTCCTGGATCAGCATGTAAACAGCTTGCATGAGCCAGGGTATGCAAAAAAAAAAAAAAAAAAAAAAAAAAAAAAAAAAAAAAAGCCTGATGTCCAAATATTGAGGATCTGTGCTCAGATCCCTGATTACTGCTTTTCATCACAGAGGTGCAGAGAAAGAGAGAGGTGGCCATTGTTTTCTGGACATCTCCCGTTGCTGCAAGCCCCTTCCACTCTGACTAACGTAATTCCCAGGACATTTAACAGGCCAGTGCCCTTTTTCTTCCTCTTTCATTTTTCTCTTTTCTCCCTTTTGAGGGCCAGACATTAAAGACCAGGACATTAAAAAGAAACTACATATATGGGGGATATTAGAAGGTGAGTGTTCATGTTCAGGGAAAGGCTCAGGCTCAGAAAACCCTGAAAACATAAGATTACTTGTCAGGATTATCATTCTTGGTACAGAGACCGCCTACAATAATTTTTTAAAATAGACAAAAACAATAACAACAACAACAACAACAAAAAAAACCCCAGCAAATCCTAGTGGAAGGAGAGAATCTGATTTCCAGAGTCACCCCATTATTAGAGTTAAATGTCCAGTTTTCATGAAAAACTCACAAGATATACAAAGAAATAGGAAATGACTCATTCAAAAATAATAATGTCACCAGAAACCATCCTGTAAAAGACCTGATGGCAGATCTACTAAAGACTTCAAAACAGCTGTCTTAAAGATGCTCAAAGAACTAAAGGAAGATATGCAGAAAGTGAAGAAAATTATGTATAGCCAGGTACAGTGGCATATGCCTATAGTCCCAGCTACTCTGAAGGCTGAAGCAGGAGGATCACTTGAGCCCAAGAGTTCAAGGATATGGTGCACTATGGTAGTATCTGTGAATAAGTGCTGCAATCCAGCATGGGCAACATAGCAAGACTCTTGTCTCAAGAAAAAAAGAAAGGGAGAAGAGAAGAGAAGAGAAGAGAAAAGAAGAGAAGAGAAGAAGAAAGGAGAGCAGAGGAGAGAAGAGGAGAGGAGAGGAGAGGGAAGAGGGCAGAGAAAAGAGAAAAGAGAAAACAAAACAATGTATGAACAATATATCTATTGTTCAATTTATTCAACAATAAATTTCTATTTATGATAGAAATATCAGTAAAGGCATAGAAAACCTAGAAAGAAACCAGAAAGAACTTCTGGAGCTGAAAAGTACAATAACTGAAATGAAAAATTTACTAGAGGGATTCAAAAGCAGATTTGAACAGGCAGAAGAAAGAATTGTTGAATATAAAGATAGGACAATAGAAATTATCAAGTCTGAGGAACAGAAAGAACAAAGATTGAAGAAAAGTGAACAGCTCAGGAAACGCTGTGGGATGCCATCAAGCATGTCACTGTCATTGTGGAAGTTCCAGAGGAAGAGAAAGAGGCAGAGAGAACATTTGAAGAAATAATGGTTGAAAACCTGCTAAATTTGATGAAAGACATGAATATAAATATCTAAGAAGCTCAACAAACTCCAAGTAGGATGAATTTAAGGAGACTCACACCAAGACACATTATAAATAAACTTTTGAAGGCCAAAGACAGAGAGAGAATCTTGAAAACAGCAAAAAAAAGAGTGATTTATCACATACTGGGAACCCTCAAAAGGATTATCAGCAGATTTCTTATCAGAAATTTTGGAGACCAGAAGGCAGTGAATTGATATACAGTCATGCATCACTTAATGACAAGAGTATATCTGAGAAATGCACTGTGATTTCATCCTTGTGCAGACATCATAGAGTGCACTTACACAAGCCTAGATGGTATAGCCTACTATGTATCTAGGTATATGGCATAGCTTATTACTACTAGGCTACAAATACGTATGGCGTGTGTGTGTGTGTGTGTGTGTGTGTGTGTGTGTGTGTGTGTGTGTGTTTAGACAGAGTCTCGCTCTGTCGCCCAGGCTGGAGTGCAATGGCGCAATCTCAGCTCACTGCAACCTCCAACTCCCGGGTTCAAGTGTTTCTTCTGCCTCAGCCTCCCAAGTAGCTGGGATTACAGGCACACACCACCATCCCTGCCTAATTTGTGTATTTTTAGTAGAGACGAGATTTCACCATGTTGGCCAGGATGGTCTCGATCTCCTGACCTTTTGATCCGCCTGCCTCAGGCTCCCAAAGTGTTGGGATTAGAGGTGTGAGCCACTGCGCGCTGACCAGTATGTTTGTTTTTTGGGGTTTTTTTTTTTTTTTTTTTTTTGGAGAGGGAGTCGCGCTCTGTCGCCCAGGATGCAGTGCCGTGGCGTGATTTCAGCTCACTGCAACCTCTGCCTCTCTGATTCAAGCAATTCTCCTGCCTCAGCCTCCCAAGCAGCTGGGACTACAGGTGTATGCTGCCATGCCTGACTAATTTTTTGTATTTTAGTAAAGAGGGGTTTCACCATGTTGCCCAGGCAGGTCTTGAACTCTTGAGCTCAGGCACTCCTCCCACCTTGGCCTCCCAAAGTGTTAGGATTACAGGCATGAGCCACTGTGCCCAGCCTGTTTTGTTTTGTTTTGTTTGTTTTGGTTTGTTTTGTTTTGTTTTTTTAGATGGGGTTTAGCTCTTGTCTCCCAGGCTGGAGTGCAATGACACAATCTCGGCTCACTGCAACCTCTGCCTCCCAGGTTTTTGCGATTCTCCTGCCTCAGCCTTTCAAGTAGCTAGGATTACAGGTAACCGCCACCACGCCCAGATAATTTTTATATTTTTAGTAGAGACAGTGTTTTGCCATGGTGGCCAGGCTGCTCTCAAACTTCTGACCTCAGGTGATCCACCCGCCTCTGCCTCCCAAAGTGCTGGGATTATAGGCATGAGCCACCGCGCCCAGCATAGCATGTTACTGTACTGAATACCACAGGCAATTATAACACAATGGTAGGTATTTGTGTATCTAAATATAGGAAAAGTACAGTAAGAATTCAGTATTATAATCTTATGGGACCACCATTATATATGTGGTTCATTGTTGACTGAAACATTGTTATGTGGCACATGACTGCATATGCTGTTTACGAGAGGCTGTCTTTAGATCCAAAGACACAAACAGATTGAGAGTGAAAGGTTAAGGCCGGGCGTAGCGGCTCACACCTGTAATCCTCGCACTTTGGGAGGCCGAGGTGGGTGGATCACCTGAGGTCAGGAGTTTGAGAGCAGCCTGGCCAACATGGTGAAACCCCATCTCTACTAAAATTAGCTGGGTGTGGTGGTGCACACCTGTAATCCCAGCTACTTGGGAGGCTGGGGCAGGAGGATTGCTTGAACTTCAGAGGCGGAGGTGGCAGTGAGCTGAGATCATGCCACTGAAGCCCGGGCAACAGAGTGAGACTCTGTCTCAAAAAAAAAAAAAGAGAGAGAGAGAGTGAAAGGGTAGATGAATTCCATTCAAATGGTAACCAAAAGAGGGTATGTGTGGCTATACTAATATCAGACAAAATAGACTTTAAATCAAAACAGTTTACAAAACACAAAGAACATTATCTATTACAAAAACATTCCAAACAACAAGATATAACAATTATAAATATTGTGCACCTAAGTTCAGACTACCAAAAATATGAAGCAAAAAACTAACAGAATTAAACAATTGTACTATTCTCCAATAATAGTTGGAGACTTTATTCCCTCTCAGTGATGGTTAGAACAACCTCCCTAAACTCCTAAAGTTAGACTTTAATACCTCCCCCTCAGTGATGGTTAGACAGAAGATACGTAAGGAAACAGAAGATTCTAAAACCACAATGAACCAACTAGATCCAAGGGACATATACAGAACAGTCTACCCAATAACAATAGCATATACATTCTTCTCAAGTGTACATGGGACACTTTTCAGGATAGGCCATATGTCAGGCTACAAATTAAGTCTCAATCAATATTATTTTATTTTTTGAGACAGGTGAAACCTGAGAACATTATAAGTTAAATAAGCCAGTCAGACAAAGACAAATACTGTATGAGTCAGCTTATATGAGGTACTTAGAGTAGTTAAAATCTTAGAGGCCAGGCACAGTGGCTCACACCTGTAATCCCAGCAATTTGGGAGGCCGAGGTGGGAGGATCGCTTGAGCCCAGGAGTTTGACGCTAGCCTGAGCAACATAGTGAGACCCTCTCTCTAAAATAAAATAAAATAAAATAAAATAAAATAAAATAAAATAAAATAAAATAAAATAGGCATAGGTGGCACACGCCTGTAATCTCAGCTATTCCAGAAACTGAGGTGGGAGGATTAACTTGAACCTGGGAGGTTGAGGCTGCAGTGAGCTATGATCACACCATTGTATTCCAGTCTGAGTAACAGAGCGAGACCCTGTCTCAAAAGAATAAAAAATAAAAAAATTATAGAGACAGAAAATATGATGATAATTGCCAGGGGCTGGGGACAGGGGAAAGTGGGGAGTTATTGCTTAATGGGTATAGAGTTTCAGTTTTACTAGATGAAAAGAGTTCTGCAGATGTGTGGTGGTGTTGGTTGTGCAACATTATGAATGTACTTAATGTCACTGAACTGTACACTTCAAAACAGTTAAGCTAGGTAAATTTTACGTTATGTGTATTTTGTCAAAATTTTATAAAAAATTAAAAATAAAAATAAAATAATGGGAGGCTGAGGTGCAAGGATAACTGGAGCCCAGAAATTCGTGTGTAGCCTGGGCAACACATCAAGACCTCATCTCTAGGAAAAGTTAACAATTAGCTGGGTGCGGTGGCACGCACCTGTAGTCCTTGCTACTTAGGAGGCTGAGATGGAAGGGTCGCTTGAGCCCAGGAGTTCATGACCAGTCTGGGCAATACAGCAAGACCTGGTCTCAAAAGGAAATAAAATATAATAAGTAAAATATATTGGTAATATCCAGTTTGATAAAAATGCAGAAAAAGAGGCACTTTCATAAACTGTTAGTAGAAGCATAAATTGAAGGAGCCTTTGAGAATGTGATTTAGCAGTATCTATCAATACTTTAAATAAGTACGTTCTTTGAATTAACTTTGTACTTTTGGGTATCTATTCTGAGAAATATTTGCATAGGTGTGTATAGAGACATGCACACACTGGCTGTAATGTAAAAAGGTTGGAATCAACAATGAGTGGTTAAACTGATTATGGTAGAGTCATATTGTTTAATTGTAAGTACAATTGATGCTCATTATCTAAGGGAGCTGTTCTCTAATATCACACTACAAACACTGAATCCACGAATATGGAACCATTGCTCCTAGAGGAAATACAGGGTTGGTTCCTATAAGCCTCTAGTCACAATATTTACATTCATCAATCATGTGTGCTTCTGTTTGAAATACATTATTCAGTATATTTTTCTTACAAATGATTGATTGCATAGTCCTTCAAAGATTTAAAGCCTGGGATTTGGAGACTATTTGCATTATACAGGCTAATTTGTCAATGTCCTTGTAAAACAAGCCAGTCTCATCAGAGTTGAAAAACTGCTTTCCTATCTAACCCTTACCCTTTTCCCAAATTACACTTAGCTCGTATAGCTTTATTTTATTTATTTATTTATTTTTGAGACAGGGTCTCACTCTGTCACCCAGGCTAGAGTGCAGTGGTATGATCTCAGCTCACTGCAACCTCTACCTCTCAGATTCAAGGACCATTTTTTTCGGTCATCATCTCCTGAATCCACAAATTTGGCCACTTGCATATCTTTTCCACAGCTTCACCATGCACTACACACATTACTCTATTTAGCACTTTCTGGAGCAGCCTCATGTACAGGTTGGCCAATTTCCTCTTCGTTTTTCTAGGTATGTTGTGTCGTTGATTCATTGAGGGACTCACAGCACTATGACTCATGTCTGAACAAAGCTTATCTAACCATGTCTGTCAGGCACATCCCATCACAGCCTTCTTGATCATATAAACACTGGATAACATTTCAGCACTGCACTACACTTCAGCTTTTTTGCATTTAAAAAGCAAAATCGGCCAGGCACGGTGGCTCACGCCTCTAATCCCAGCACTTTGGGAGGCTGAGGTGGGCGGATCATTTGAGGTCAGGAGTTCAAGACCAGCCTGGCCAACATGGTGAAGCCCATCTCTGCTAAAAAAAACAAAAATTAGCTGGGCGTGGTGTCATACATCTAGTCCCAGCTACTCAGGAGGCTGAGGCAGGAGAGTCACTTGAACCCAGGAGATGGAGGTTGCAGTGAGCCAAGATCTCACCACTGTACTCAGGCTTGAGCCACCGCGCCCAGCCTGGTGCCACTTTTTTTTGAATTTTTATGCTTTTTGCTGTTGATTTGCTTTTTTTTTTTTTTTCTTTTTTTTGGAGACAGAATCTTGCTCTGTCACCTAGGCTGGAGTACTCAGGTTCAAGCAATTCTCCCACCTGAGTAGCTGGGACTACAGGCACGTACCACCACACCCAGTTAATTTTTGTATTTTTTTGGTATAGGTCGCTGGTCTTGAACTCCTGACTTCAAGTAGTGATCTGCTTGCTTAGCCTCCCAGAGTGTTGGCATTACAGGTGTAAGCCACCATGCCTGGCCTTGTATAACTTTTTTCTTTTTTTTGAGACAGGGTCTGTCTCTGTTGCCCAGGCGGGAGCGCAGTGACTCAATCACAGCTCACAGTAGTGTTGACTTCCTGGGCTCAAACGGTCGTCCCACCTCAGCCTCCCGAGTAGCTGGGACTACAAGTTCAAGAAACCATGCCCAGCGTGAAGCAACTCAGATTTATCACTGCTTTGCACAAGTCTACAAATAATCCCCAAAGCTATATGAATACTGATTTTTGGGTTACAAATAAATGCAATGAGTAGGCAAATTCACACATATGGAATCCATAAATAATGAGGACAGACCATACCTATTAAAAAGAATACAATAGGCTTGGCGCGGTGGCTCAAGCCTGTAATCCCAGCACTTTGGGAGGCCGAGGCAGGCGGATCACTTGAGGTCAGGAGTTCGAGAACAGCCTGGCCAACATGGTCAAATCTCATCTCTAGTGAAAATGCAAAATTAGCCAGGCATGGTGGTGTGCGCCTATAATCCCAGCTACTTGGGAGGCTGAGGCAGGAGAATTGCTTGAACCTGGGAGGCAGAGGTTGCAGGAAGCTGAGATCACACCATTGCACTCCAGCCTGGGCAAAAAAAGCAAAACTTCATCTCAAAAAAAAAAAAAAAAAAAGAATACAGTAGATCAGTATGCATTTGCATGGAAGGATGCCTGTGATATGTTTTCAATCAAAAAAAGAAGCTAAGGCTGGGAGCGGTGGCTCACATCTATAATCCCAGCACTTTGGGAGGCTAAGGTGGGCAGATCGCTTGAGGCCAGCAGTTCAAGACCAACCTGGGCAACACGGCAAAACCCCATCTCTACAAAAAATACAAAAATTAGCCAGGTGTGGTGGCCTACACCTGTAGTCTTAGCGACTCATGAGGCTGAAGTGAGAGGATCACTTGACCCCGGGAGGCGGAGGGGTCTCAGCAAACCAAGATCATGCCACTGTACTCTAGCCTGGGTGACAGAGCAAGAACCTGTCTCAAAAAAATAAATAAATAAAATAAAAGAAGCTGGTCATGATGGCATGTGCCTGTGGTATCAGCTACTCGAGAGGCTATGGGAGGATCGCTTGAACCCAGGAGTTTGAGACCAGCATGGGCAACATAAAGAGAACTTGTCTCTACAAAGAGAGAGAGAAAGAGAGTCATAGAACAACATGTACAAAGGTTTAAAAAAAAAAAAAAGCAAACACTTGTAAAAGTCAGGCAGGCAACATAAAATGGTAAGGCGGTCCAGTGTAAGACACCTGGGAATGGTGGGGGCTGGAGAGGAGGAGATCTCGCTCTTCTACCAAGGGCAGCCCACTACTCAGTGTCAGTCAATTATTCCCAGGCAGCAGGGCAAGCCCAGTGATGCCTTATTTTTCAGGTTTTCGAGACTCCTGTGAAATATCCCAATCTTAAAAGCTGGCTACTAATTCAGAATATAAGAAGAAAATACTGCCAGGCGTGGTGGCTCGCACCTGTAATCCCAAGCACTTTGGGAGGCTGAGGCGGGCAGATCACCTGAGGTCGGGATGTTTGAGACCGGCCTGACGAACATGGAGAAACCCTGTCTCTACTAAAAATACAAAATTAGTTGGGTGTGGTGGCACGTGCCTGTAATTCCAGCTACTCGGGAGGCTGAGGCAGGAGAATCGCTTGAACCCAGGAGGCAGAGGTTGCAGAGAGCACCATTGCACTCCAGCCTGGGCAACAAGAGCGAAACTCTGTCTCAAAAAAAAAAAAAAAGAAAATACTATGTGAGTCAAACAAAGCCCATTATGGAACCAGGCTTGGTGGCTGCTATAGCTGGGACTATATACTATATATGATGGTTGAGGCGAGGGCTCAGGAGTTGGAGGCTGCAGTGAGCTGTGATTGCACCACTGCACTCCGGCCTGGGTGACAGAGTGAATCCTCATCTCGAAAAATAAAATAAGAATAAATAAAAATGCAAAACCCATTGTGGGCTACATTTGGACTACATGCTGGCAGACTGGGGCCTGCAGTGTGTGGTAGAATTTATGAGAAAAATATACACATGAATAGAAAGGTACAGAAAATGATCTGCATCCCATCAGACCAGTAATAATGCATACCTTGAGATAGAGAAGAAAGAATGAGGTCGCTGAAGGTATGGAATAGGTCTTTATCTTTTCTGTATTGTTTGTGACCTTGAACGTGAAAATATAGTTACCTATTACCTATGTACTTTCTTTCTTTAACTTTTTTTTTTTTTGAGATGGAGTCTCCTTCTGTTGCCCAGGCTGGAGTACAGTGGCACACTCTCGACTCACTGCAACCTCTGCCTCCCAGGTTCAAGTGATTCTCCTGCCTCAGCCTCCCGAGTAGCTGGAATTACAGGAGCCCGCCACGGCGCCCAGCTAATTTTTTTATTTTTATTTTTAGTAGAGCTGGGGTTTCACCATGTTGGCCACGCTGGTCTTGAACTCCTGACCTCAGGTGATCCACCTGCCTCAGCCTCCCAAAGTACGGGGATTACAGGCGTGAGCCACCGCGCCCGGCCTACCTATGTGTTTTAAAAAGAAGAGTGCCCCCTGAATTAGAATACCAAACATTATTAGTCCTGTGGCCCTCTAGGTTGGGCAATGTTAGAATTCTCTGCTTTGGATTGCAAGCCTTCAAAAAGCAAAGCTTATATTTCAAACTTGCTTTTTAAAAAAAGTCATAGTAATGTTTTCCTTATTTGGGGAATGCTGATTTTCAAAGAATGGAAACTCACTCAGAATAGCACCAGAACAAAAGAGGGATTTGGTGGGAAAGTATAGGGTGGTTTTGTAGCATCCAGGGCATGAATTGAAACCAGGCGCACAAGGAACAAGAACCCCAAAGCTGGAAGCCACGTGGCCCCAGAGCCAGTCTTCTTGTCTTCTCCTGTCAGCTTTCTGCTGTTTATTCTTCTGCTTGGTATGCCCACTAGTTCGTTACACATGGCCCTATGGCACCGTCAATCACAGGGTTGCCATGACCTCACAAGTCCTGCACACTTGGGTAGGAGTCTCCAAAGTCCCACGTCCATATTCCTGGGACAGAGAATCTGACTGTGGCCACTGAGTTTATGACCTAGATCAAATGTCCTCTCCCATCCAATCACTGGACAAGAGGAAAGTGGGATCCTATGGTTGGTGCAAACTGGCCCCAGGGACCTTCTCCTGCAGGAAAGGGCATTTCTGAGAGATGGAGGATGCAGCCTGGGGAGGGGCCTCAAAAGGAATCCACAGATGCAGCTATTGAACAAGTTCCATGTTTATAGGCACTTGTGAATGCTGAATTGGATAGAACACATTTGTTCATAAGGGAGGTAGCAGAGCAAAGTGGCCGAGATCTGGGACTTCAGTAGGATAACTAACCATCCCAGTTTGCCTAGGACTGAAAGAGGTTGTAAAATTGAAAGGACGCAGGCTTTCAATTTTAAAATTGGGACAGTTTTTAAAGATTTCCCAGCATGTGAGACTTTCATTGCCAAAACCAGGAAAGTCTCATGCAAACCATGATGAGTTGGTCCCCTTAGATTTTGGAGCTGGATCTAGTTATGAATCCTGGCTCAGCCGCTGCAGCTGTGTGACCCTGAGCAAGTCACTTTGCCTCTTATACCTCAGTTTTCTCCTTGCAAAATGAGAATAATAATAGTTCCCACATCACAGAGTAAGATAAGCACTTATGAGCACTCAGTAGAACTAGGCAATTAGGTAATGTCGACGAAAAGAGTCAAACTCTATGACATATTTGAAGAAACTTATTCTGAGCCAAATATAAGTGACCATGGCCCATGACACAGCCCTCGGGAGGTCCTGAGAACATGTACCCGAGGTGGTCAAGGTGCAGCTTGGTTTTATACATTTTAGGGAGACGTGAGACTTCAATCAAATACACTTAAGAAATACATTGGTTCGGTTCATTCAGAAAGGTGGGACAACTAGAAGCGGGGCATGGGTTCTAGGTTCTAGGTGGGTTTAAAAATTCTCTGGTTGACAATTGGTTGAGTTTATCTAAAGATCTGGGATCAACAGAAAGGAAAAGCCTGGATTTCCTTTCTGGAAACCAGAAAGGATTGCAGAGACCAAAGTTCTTATTTTCAGAGGAAGCCTTCAGAGAGAATACATTGTAAAATGTTTCTTATCAGACTTAATGCCTGTGTTGATGTCAATGCCAGCAAGGTATAATGAGGCATGTCCGAACCCCACTTCCCTTCATGGCTGAACCAGTTTCTCAGGTTAATTTTTTTTTTTTTTTTTTTTTTTTTTTTTTTTTTGACATGAAGTCTTGCTCTGTCGCCCAGGCTGCAGTGCAGTGGCATGATCTCAGCTCACTGCAGCCTCCGCCTCCCAGGTTCAAGCGACTGTCCTGCCTCAGCCTCCCAAGTAGCTGGGACTACAGGCACCCACCACAATGCCTGGCTAATTTTTTGTATTTTTAGTAGACATGGGGTTTCACCACGTTGGCCAGGCTGGTCTCGAACTCCTGGCCTCAGGTGATCCACTGTGTTGGGCTCCCAAAGTGCTGGGATTTCAGGCAGAAGCCACCTTGCCCAGCCTCAGGTTAAATTTTAAAAGGGCCCTGCCCAAGAAAGTACGTGGTTGGTGGGGGCCTTAGAATTTTATTTTTGGTTTACAGTAATAATATATATGGTTAAAAAAATGTCTACAGTCAATAATAATTTAATTGTACGTTTAAAAATAACTAAAAGAGGGCTGGGTGCAGTGACTCACGCCTGTAATCCCTGCACTTTGGGAGGCCAAGGCAGGAGTATCACTTGAGCCCAGGAGTTTGAGACCAGCCTGGGCAACATAGTGAGAGCCTGTTGCAGTTTTAGAAAATAATAATAAATAACTAAAAGAGTATATAATTGGCTTGTCTGTAACACAGCGGCTTTTGAGGGGATGGATAACCCATCTTCCACGATGTGATTATTACGCATTGCATGCCTGTATCAAAACATCTCAGGTACCCCATAAACATATAAACCTACTATGAACCCACAAAAATTAAAAATAAAAGTAAAATTTCAGGCCAGGCACGGTGGCTCACGCCTGTGATCCTAGCGCTCTGGAAGGCTGAGGTGGGTGGATCGCCTGAGGTCAGGAGTTTGAGACTAGCCTGACCAACATGGCGAAACCCCGGCTCTACTAAAATTACAAAAATTAGCCGGGCGTGGTGGCGCACGCCTGTAATCCCAGCTAACTCAGGAGGCTGAGGAAGGAGAATTGCTTGAACCTGGGAAGTGAAGGTTGCAGTGAGCCGAGATTGCGCCACTGCACTCCAGTCTGCGGGACAGGAATGAGACTCCATCTCAAAAAATAAAATAAAATAAAATAAAATAAAATAAAATAAAATAAAATAAAATAAAATTTCAAAATTGAAAGCAAAACAAACAGTGAAAAGTAAGACTCACTCCCACCTCTGTCACTCAGGCCACAGGTCCCCAGTTCTCTTCTTCAGAGTAACCACTTAGCAGTTTCTTATGTATCCTTCCAGATAGTCTGTGAATTATAGAAAGGTATATACAGATCTTCCTTCCTTCCTTCCTTCCCTCCCTCCTTCCTTCCTTCCTTCCTTCTTCCCTCCCTCCCTCCCTTCCTCCTTCCTTCTTTCCTCCCTTCCTTCCTTCCTTCCTTCCTTTTTTCAGATGGAATTTTGCTCTCATTGCCCAGGCTAAAGTGCAATGGCACAATCTTGGCTCACCGCAACCTCCACCTCCCAGGTTCAAGTGATTCTCCTGCCTCAGCCTCCCAAATAGCTGGGATTACAGGCACCCAATACCACACCTGGCTAATTTTTTGTATTTTTAGTAGAAACTGGGTTTCATCATGTTGGCCAGGCTGGTCTCGAACTCCTGACCTCAGGCGATCTACCCACCTTGGCCTCCCAACGTGCTGGGATTCCAGGTGTGAGCCACAGCGCTCAGCCCAGATCCTTTTCTTAATTTTTTTTTTTCTTTTGAGATGGAGTTTCACTCTTTTGCCTAGGCTGGAGTGAAGTGGCGCAATCTCAGCTTGCTGCAACCTTCAACTCACCAGTTCAAGCAATTCTCCTCCTGCCTAAACCTCTCAAGTAGCTGGGATTATAGGCGCCCACCACCACGCCCAGCTAATTATTGTATTTTTAGTAGAGACGGGGTTTCAACATGTTAGCCAGGCTGGTCTCAAACTCCTGACCTCAGGTGATCCGCCTGCCTCAGCTTCCCAAAGTGCTAGGATATAGTGTGATTTATAGTGTCACTTATAGGTGTGAGCCACCACACCTGGCCCCAGATCCTTTTCTTATAGAAATATTAGTAGGCCACACATTCTGTTCTGCTGAAAGCTTTTTTCATGTAATACTACATCTTGGAAGCATTCCATATCAGAATGTTTAGGTCTATCTTTATTATTATTATTATTATTATTATTATTATTATTATTGTTGTTGTTGAGACAGAGTCTTGCTCTGTCGCCCAGGCTAGAGTGCGGTGGTGTGATCTTGGCTTATTGCAATCTCCGCCTCCCAGGTTCAAGTGATTCTCCTGCCTCAACCTCCTGAGTAGCTGGGATTACAGGAACCCACCACCACGCCCAGCTAATTTTTTATGTTTTTAATAGAGATGGAGTTTCACCATGTTGGCCAGGCTGGTCTTGAACTCCTGGCCTCAAGTGGTCTGCCCACCTCAGCCTTCCTAAGTGCTGGGATTACTGGCGTGAGCCACCGCACCCAGCCAACCTCATTATTTTTAATGGCTACATACTGTTTCATGGCCTTGGAATCATAATTCATTTAGACTTTCTCCTATTGATTGAGATTTGGGTTGCTTCCATTTATTATTATTACTATTTTTAGAGATGGGGCCTCACTATGTTACTCAGGCTGAAGTGCAGTGGCTATGCCCAGGTGACATCATAGTGTACTGTAGTCTTGAACTCCTGGGCTCAAGTCTTGAACTCCTGGGCTCTTCAATCTCAGCCTTCTGAATAGCTGGGGCTACAGGTGTGTGCCACCATGCCTGGCTGTTCTACTCTTTTGTTACTACAAACATTATGACAAACAATGTAATATTGTCTTGTATACACAACTTTGTTTACATTCATAAGTATCTCTAGGATAAATTCTTAGAATTGGAAATGCTCGGTCAAAGGAGCTATTATTACCATTCATTGTTATTATTATAATTAATCTCTAAGAAGTCAGATGTTGGATCTACTCCTTCCTTCTAAAGGCAAATAGTAGCTGTTATATCTGAGCATAAAGAGATCTTCTATATCTACTACCTTTTGTGAGTAAAAAATTATTAAGTCCTGATACTGACCTCTTGGAAAATTCCAGAATGCTTCCGCTATCTCTCCTATGTTTTCACACCCATTCTCTTTTCCCTATTTACATTGGCACATGACCACATTCCCACAAAATGTGTCAGTTGAGTTGGTGTCTTAGCCTGGGTTCCTTAGAAAACAGAGCCTGAGGCAAAGCTTTATGAGAGTGTAGAATCTCAGGAAGGCATGAGTAAAGGGAAAAGGGAGAACAAGTCAAACAACGAGGACGAGTCAACATAACAGCATGCATGATGGTCCTGACCACAACTTAGGCAACACAATTGCCTCCTCACTCTTAGAAGAAGCAATTGAGCTTACATAGGGGAAGCAAGTCTCTGAGAAGCCAGAGTAAGCCACTGCATCTCTGCACAGTCTGTGGAGTCACAGGAAGAGGCCCGGGGGGGGAGGAGGTAAGGAAGAGAATACATTTATCTACAGGCTGCCATCTTCTATTGGTCAAAGTTTGCCCCTCAGGGTGTCAACTCCTTTTAGCTTATGAGCTGAGCCGCCTGACTCCTCCAGCAGCCATGGAGAAAGCCAGAGCCCAAGACTATAGCCAAGCATCAACCTGGAGGGTAAGCCACTGCACATCCGTGGGGTTTGAGATGGTCCACAGGGTCTCTCATATCAATAGCAACAGGAAACCCACATGGTAGGAGGACAGGAGCAGAGATGCTGGTACAAGGCCAGGGTGCTGTTGTGTCATGCCCTCATGTGACATGAGGAACCTCGAGTAACCAACACAGAGCAAGTCATTGCTAGAGTTCTGGCCAGCAAGGCAAGTGCAGGATTTGTAATGGCATGTAAAGTGAATCTGGTACAGGGCCAGGCTTGGTGGCTCATGCCCATAATCCCAGCACTTTGAGAAGCCGAGGCAGAAGGATCACTTGAGCCCAGGAGTTTGAGACCAGTCTGGATAACATAGAGAGACCCCCGTCTTTATAAAAAAAAAGATTTTTTAAATTAGCTAGGTGTGGTGGTGCATGTCTATAGCCCCAGCCACTCTAGGGCCTGAGGTGGGAGGATCATTTGAGCCCCAAACATTGAGGCTGCAGTGAGCCATAATCATGCCTTTGCACTTCAGCCTGGGTGACAGGGCAAGACTCTGTCTCAAAACAAACAAACAAACAAACAAAAAAAAAACAGAAAACAACAAAAAAACCAGTTTGGTACAGGTGGGAACATTGGCACATTGCACTCATTCTGAGATGGACATTTTATTACCATTTTTTTTCTTTGAGTTGGAGTCTTGCTCTGTCGCAGAGCCTAGAATACAGTCACGTGATCTCGTCTCACTGCAACCTCCACCTCCCTGGTTCAAGCGATTCTCCCACCTCAGCCTCCCGAGTAGCTGGGATTACAGGCACCCGCCACTATGCCTGGCTATTTTTTGTATTTTTAGTAGAGACAGGTTTCACCATGTTAGTCAGGCTGGTTTCAAACTCCTGACCTCAGGTGATCCGCCCATCTCAGCCTCCCAAAGTGCTGGGATCACAGGCGTAAGCCACCGCGCCCAGCCATTTTATTACCTTTTAACATCATCGAAATCAGGATTTATCTCACAATTGACAGAATGTCAGAGTTTAATTGGCAGTTTCGTTCCCTTTCTTGGTGGTACATAAGTGGCCTTCTAGATGAAATAAGGTAATGTATTTAGACTGATGTGTACCAACATGTCTCTTGATATCCTTGGCCCAGAAATGTTCTCACAAAAGAGGCACTGCCCATCTCCTATGAGAAAGACCCACAATGGGGAAGAGCAACTGGCAAATTCGTAAGCCAGGGATGTTGCATTCCCATTGTCTATAACAAGCATTCATTACAATTACCATTAATATGACCACTTGTTGCTTATAGGTAGCGGTGTTGAAATGTTTGCTAATGTCAAGCCCAAGCTGTGAAACAAAAGTTCATTCATGCTTCATGATGAGTAATGGCTTTGGTTAAGTCAGAACTCAATGCTAAAAATCGATACCTCATTAGCCTTGATAAAGGAAGTGTAATGGGGTGTTTCAGCAGAGCCCAGGCTGGGAATCAGTTTGGTTGTATTTCGATCTGATGGGTCATGATGCCTTTGTGGATTTGTTTGCATAAATCATTATGTTCACAAATATGGTTAAATTAAAGAAGCAAGTTACTAAATAATATCAACACTATGAGTTCATTATTGCTTGTTTGAAAAAAAATGTGTATATGTATCAGTGTGTTTAACCAGTGTGTTCCAGGTTTATGTCTACATTGATATCTTAAATCACTGTGCTCTAAAATGTAGACTTTGGTGTCTAAATCTTCACCACTCAAAAGCGTTGTCCTTGAACCAGCAGTATCCCAAGCAACACCTGGGAAGTTGCTAGAAATGCACAATCTCAAGCCCCATCCTAGACTGGCTGAATCAGAATATGTATTTTTTTTTTTTTTTTTTTTTGAGACGGAGTCTCGCTGTGTCGCCCAGGCTGGAGTGCAGTGGCCGGATCTCAGCTCACTGCAAGCTCCGCCTCCCAGGTTCACGCCATTCTCCTGCCTCAGCCTCCCGAGTGGGACTACAGGCGCCCGCCACCACGTCCGGCTAATTTTTTTGTATTTTTTTTTAGTAGAGACGGGGTTTCACCATGGTAGCCAGGATGGTCTTGATCTCCTGACCTCGTGATCCACCCACCTCGGCCTCCCAAAGTGCTGGGATTACAGGCTTGAGCCACCGCGCCCGGCCCAGAATATGTATTTAAAATGCAAACTCCCACATTAACTGATGAATGGATAAACAAAAATGGTACATTCAGTTGGGTGCAGTGGCTCATGCCTGTGGTCCCAGCTACTCCAGAGACTGAGGCAGGAGGATCGCCTGAGCCCAGGAGTTTGAGACCAGTCTGGGCAACAGGGTGAGGCCTCACCTCTACTAAAAAAATACAAAAATTAGCCAGGTGTGGTGGCGCATGCCTCTGTAGTCCCAGCTACTTGGGGGATTGAGGTGGGAGGATCGCTTGAGCCCTGGAGGTTGAAACTGTGCATACTACAGTATGGAGAAACCTTGAAATGTTACACTACGTGAAACAAGCCAGACACAAAAGGCCACATGTGTGATTTCATTTGTGTAAAATGTCCAGAATAGGCAAAACCATAGAGACAGAAAGTAGAGTAGTGTTTGCCAAGGGCTGGGAGAAGGGGGTAATTGGGAAGCACTGCCAATGGGTACAGAGTTTCCTTTTGGGGTGATGGAAATGTTGTGGAATTAGATGCTGGTGATGATTGCGCAACATTAGGAATAAATTTAAAAACGCTGGGCTGGGTGCGGTGACTTACACTTGTAATCCCAGCACTTTGGGAGGCCGAGGCAGGCAGATCACTTGAGGTCACAAGTTCGAGACCAGCCTGGCCAACATGGTGAAACTCTGTTTCTATCAAAAACACAAAAATTAGCCGGGCATCATGGCACCTGCCTGTAATCCCAGCTACTCCGGAGACACAAGAATCCCTTGAACCCAGGAGGCAGAGGTTGCAGTGAGCCGAGATCGTGCCATTGCACTCCAGCCTGGGTGACGGAGTGACACTCCACCTCAAAAAAACAAACAAACAAACAAACAGAAAAAACAAAAAATAACACACTGAACTGTACACTTCAAAAATTTGAATTTTATCTTGTGAATTTTTTTTCTCAAAAAAATTAAAAAACAAAACCAACTTAGCATATTGCCTGGAAACTTTTAAAAATAGCATATTGCTTTCTTTTGTTCCCACAAAGGAGGAAAAGAAAATGCTGTGAAAGTCATCATATTCCAAAAAATTGCCATATGATATTTAATATTCCCTGAGTACTCAAAAATACTGTGGATTTATTTTGGATCATCCATGTAAGTGTAATGTACAAGGTTCCTTGAAAATATAATGCTGCTGCTAACGTCATTAAAAGTAAAAATGATCAAAGTAATAAAAGGTGTTCAAACGTTTTTTTTAAAAAAATGCAAGCTCCCCAGGTGTTTGAGAAGCAATTTGAGAAACACCATCTCCTTAACTACATGGCCTCAGTGTTCTTTCTCACCCTCATTCAGAAAATCCTTCCCTTTTCATTTGGGAATCTCCACAGGTGGCACATTTCGCATATGAAGCACATCCCCTGCCCTAGTCTGCAGCCTCCTCCACCTCCCCGCTGCCTGCGCTGCAGCAGTCCTGCTTAGCGGCGTGGCGCTACCATGGGGAGCCACCGTCAGCAACTGATTAGGACATGGCATTGCCTGGAACCAAGGTCTCACTCCTCTGTTCTCAGTTGCTGTCATGGGCTGGCAGAAGAAACCAGCTGACACCAGACTGTTCACCAGTGTCCTCTCTGCCTCCCTAGGCACCTCTGTACCAAAAATCTCCCCTCTCTTTAAACATAAAAGGGTTTACATTACAGGTTCATGCCTGTAATTCCTGTGATATGGGAGGCCGAGGCAGGAGGATCGCTTGAGCTCGGGAGTTGAAGGTTGCAATGAGCCGTGATCAATTTAAAAATTTTTAAAAAGAGATAAAGACACCAGATGTCAACACACATAGAGGATTCAAATGGAGTAGGGAAAGAAAGGAAGGAATCTCTCCCTCTCCCCAGAGATGTCTGAACTCTAGCTTCTGCTCAGAGACAATTTTCTATTGCACAGACTTGAAAGATATGTAACAATTTTTTTTTTCTTGAGATGGAGTCTCACTCTGTCACCCGGGCTGGAGTGCGGTGGCAAGGTCTCGGCTCACTGCAAACCTCCATCTCCCAGGTTCAAGCAATTCTCTTGCCTCAGACTCCCGAGTAGCTGGGATTACAGGTGCATGCCACCACACTAGGCTAATTTTTGTATTTTTATTTATTTATGTATTTATTTATTTATTTATTTTCTTGAGACAGGGTCTCAGACTCTGTCTCCCAGGCTGGAGTGCAGTGGTGTGATCTCGGCCACTGCAACCTCCACCTCCCAGGTTCAAGTGATTCTCCAGCCTCAGCCTTCTGAGTAGCTGGGATTATAGGCACCCACCACTACACCTGGCTAAGTTTTTTGTATTTGTAGTCGAAATGGGGTTTCACCATGTTGTCCAGGCTGAAGGTTTTGTATTTTTAGTAGAGACAGGGTTTCACCATGTTGGCCAGGCTGGTCTTGAACTTCTGACCCCAAATGATCTGCCCACCTAAGCCTCCCAAAGTGCTGGGATTACAGGGGTGAGCCACCGCCGTTATGTAACAAAATATTAATAGTGTTTTTGTACTGGACGGTAGGAATTTTCTCTTTATGTATCTGTATTTCTAATTTTATTTTTAAAAAGAATGTATATTATATAATCATAAAAATAAAGAAAAGTGTTTTGTTAGAGGAAATGAGAAACTCTCCGTGGTGATGGAATATGTGATTTCAACATGCATCTTTTTTTTTTTTTTTTTTTTAATTTTTAAAATTCCTCCTATTTAGGAGGAAGATAGGGTTTAGCAATGTGTTTTATTTTATTTTTTATGTTTTATTTTTTGAGAGGGAGTCCCACTGTGTCACCCAAGCTGGAGTGCAGTGGCACTATCCCGGCTCACTGCAACCTCCACCTCCCGGGTTTGAGCAATTCTCCTGCCTCAACCTCCCAAGTACCTGGGATTATGAGCTCCCACCAGCACGCCGGGCTAATCTTTTTTTTTTTTTTTTTTTTTTAGATGAAGTCTAGCTCTGTCGCCCAGGCTGGAGTGCAGTGACGTGATCTTGGTTCACTGCAACCTGCGCCTCCCAGGTTCAAGCGATTCTCCTGCCTCAGCCTCCTGAATAGCTGGGATTACAGGCATCCGCCACCATGCCTGGCTAATTTTTGTATTTTAGTAGAGACAGGGTTTCGCTGTGTTGGCCAGGCTGGTCTCGAACTCCTCAACTCATGATTGCCCTGCCTCGGCCTCCCAAAGTTCGGGGATTACAAGCATGAGCCACCACACCTGTCCTAATTTTTGTATTTTAGTAGAGACAGGGTTTTACCATGTTGGTCAGGCTGGTCTCAAACTTCTGATCGCAAATGATCTGACTGCCTCGGCCTCCCAAAGTGCTGGGATTACAGGCGTGAGCCATAGCGCCTTCAACAAGCATCTTGAAATAGAGAATTTCTGTCTTGCAAAAATTAGTGTATGAAGGTCACAAAGCCTTCCTCATACGGTTCACAGCACACAGAACAGTCTTTTTATAAAGGATGTGGGGTTGCAGAGACAGGAAACGAATTTGGTTCCCAGATCTTAGCAGGCATAGATGGGGAGGCCCTCCAGAAATCTACTCAGGCCTCCCTCCTGCAAATGTGGGCATGCTGACCCCTGTTATCTGTAAAGAGGGAGCTCTTAAGATAACTGTCCATTATCAAACCAATTGGTGATAATCCCTGCCTGAGCCTTTTAAATCACTTAGACCTAGACATTGAGTACTTTGTTTTGAATTTCTACCAAGAAGTTGAATGGGTTAATTATCCTGGAAGTGGTTCAGCTTAAAAGGGTTTGAGATAATTTTGCTATTTTGTTATTATTGGCAAGGATGAAAACCTCTCATTTTGTTTCTAATTTTATTCACTTTTGTGTGAATTATCTGGACTCTTTACAATGAATAATTTTAAACGGGTAATTCTAAAAACTAAAAACTGGTATTAAAAATTAATGTGTTCTTTAAGGAAGATTTAAAATACAGATGAGCAAAATGTATTCCTGTACTGTATTTATGTACATGTATATGTATATGTGTATACATATGCATGGATTCTTTTTTCAAACAAATGATGATGCATTAGTGGGAAATGTTTGAATTGCAAGTGCCTGGACTTCACCACTCAAACTATCTTAGGCAAGAAGGGAATATTTATTGACTCATAAAACAAACTTCAGGAAAATTCAGAGTTATTTCTGGCTACAGTGACCCAGGACTCAAAATGCTCTTAAAAGTTTTCTAGCTTCTGCCCTCTGCTTCCCTCTCTCTGCCTTCGTCTCATTCTCTTGGAACGCAGTTCAGCTGGCAGGAAATATGGCTGCCATGGCCTACAGACTCACATCTTACCATCTTTACTTCCGGAAAGGAACAGGTCCTTTTCCTTTGGTTCCAGCTTACAAAGTCCCAGGAAAGGTCCCTGATAGGCTCAGCATGAGTCATCTGTGCTCTTCTTGACAAATCATTTTGGGCCAGATAGCACAGTTCTGCCGTCAGCTTGGTTTGGGTTGAGTGCTCATGTCCAAACCAGACCCTGTGATGGAGAGGAAGGATCAAGTAAGCAGATGGCAGCTCCCATCTGAACTATGCATGGGGTGCTGTTCTGTAAAGAAAAATCAGGTGCTATTTCCCCTAGAAAGATAGTGTGCTGGTAGACAAGTGACAGATATTCACCAGATGCAAATGGAATCATATTTCACATGTGTTTTGCCACACACTTTTTTACATCTTTCATTTATCTATGTTCGATGACATAATTTCAGTGATAATAACATTTAATGACAGAGCAATATTCTATTCTGGAATACAGCCATGATGACTGGAAGTGACCATGAGGACAAGAGCCACCCACCAAGGTTGACAGAGCAGGAAGACAGAGAACACCCAGGTCCTTGACAGCATCCTGGAGTTGCTTCACTAGACATGTATTAGTAATCTCTAGATTTTTTTTTTTTTTTTTTCTGAGACAGAGTCTCTCTCTGTCATCCAGACTGGAGTGCAGTGGCACAATCTTGGCTCACTGCAACCTCTACCTCCCAGGTTCAAGCGATTCTCGTGCCTCAGCCTCCTGAGTAGCTGGGATTACAGGCATGCGCCACCATGGCCAGCTAACTTTTTTGTATTTTTAGTAGAGACAGGGTTTTGCCATGTTGTCCAGGCTGGTCTCAATCTCCTGGCCTCAAGTTACCCACCACTTCGGCCTCTCAGATTGCTGGGATTACAGGTGCGAGCCACTGCGACCAGCCTTTCTCGACTTCTTGATACGTGAGAAAAATAATCCCTGATTTGGATAAACCACAGTAGTCAAGTTTCTCTTGCATATGGACAAGTGCAGTTCCCAATATATACACTTCTTGACAGCCTTGCATGATTAAAGGTAGGCCAGGGAAATTAACATCAATGGGAAAGCTAGGGAAGGGTAATGATAGGAACCCCAGAGAGGTTGAAGGGAAGCTGAAATAAAGGACCTTGTAGCCTACTTCTTTTTTGAAGTGTTGAAGGAAACTGACCCATAGAGCATCCTGGAGCCAACATTCGGTGGTTGCAACAGAGTAGAACTGGCATTCATAGCTGAATTGGGTAGCAAGAAGGTAAGACGTAGTACCCAAGACTTCGATCCTATGTAGCATGAAGGGTTGCAGAAGTCTCTAAGGCTCCTAGTTTGAGTAATGGGATCATCTCCCCCGTTCCCCATACATAGAGATCTTTACTGTAAGTTTCCTTAAAGAGCTGTCATAGGAGCATGACAGAGTACATCAAGGACAATGTCCTAAAGTCCTCTGTAGTCCCTGTGGTAGTCAACCTCCAGGGTGGCCCACTATGATGGTTAATTTTAGGTGTCAGTTGGGTGTGGTGGTTCAAGCCTGTAATCCCAGCACTTCGGGAGACTGAGGCAGGAGGCTCACTTGAGCCCAGGAGTTCATGACCAGCCTCAGCAACATAGCAAGACCTCCTCTCTACAAAAAATTTTAAAATTTGCCAGGTGCAGTAGCACATGCCTGTAGTCCTAGCTGCTTGGGAGGCTGAGGTGGGAGGATCACTTGAACCTGGGAGTTTGAGGCTGCCGTGAACTATGATCACACCACTGCATGGAAGCCTGGGTAACAGAGTGAGACCCTGTCTCTAAAAAAAAGTTTTAGGTGTCAACTTGACTAGATTAAGGAATACCCAGATAGCTGAGAAAGCATTATTTATGGTTATGTCTGTAAGTATGTTTGGAAGAGATCGGCATTTAAATCAGTAGACTGATAAGGAAGATCTGCCCTCACCCAGGGTAGATGGTACCATCCAGTCAGCTGAGAGCCCAGATAGTGCAAAAGGACAGATGAAAGGCGAATTTTCTCTCTCTTTCTTCTGAGCTAGGACACCCTTCTCCTGATCTCAGACATTAGAACTCCAGGTTCTTCAGCCTTCAGACTTCAGGACTTGCACCAGCAGCCCCTCAAGTTCTTGGGCCTTTGAACTTAAACGGACTCATACTACTGGCTTCCCTGGTTCTCTATATCTATATATCCTATTGGTTCTGTCTCTCTGGAGAACTCTGACTAATACACCCACTATGATCCTTGCCTCTAAGTATTCACACCTTTGTGTAGTCCCCTCACACACTGTACCAGGGTTGGTCTGTGTGACCAAAAGAGTATGGCAGAAATGATGGTCTATCACTTCCAAGGTTAGAATGCAGCTTCTGCTTCTTTCTGTCTTAATCACTCACCCTGGGGAAGCCAGCTGACACATTGGGAGGAGAAGCTACAGGTGAGGAAACAGTCACATGAGGGAGATTGGCAGCAAGCAGATCATCTGGCCCCAGTCAAGCCTTCAGATGACTGTAGTCCCAGCCAGTGTCTAGACTGCAACTTTGTGAGAGACCTTCAGAGATACTCACCTAGGCTGTTCCAGATTCCTAATCTGTTGATTAAATAAATCAAATATAAATCAAATCAAATCAAATATAAATAAATCAAATATAAATTTAAAAAATATTTTTTTTGAGACAGGGTTTCACTCTGTCTTCCAGGCTAGAGTGCAGTGGTGCCATCCTGGCTTACTGCAGCCTCAGTCTCCCCAGGCTCAAGTGATCCTCTTACCTCAGTCTCCCAGGTAGCCGAGACTACAGGTACGCATCACCAAGCCCAGCTGATTTTTTTATTTTTAGTAGAGACGAGGCCTTGCTATGTTGCCCAGGCTGGTCTTGAACTCCTGGGCTCAAGTAATCCTCCTGCCTCAGCTTCCCAAAGTGCTGGGATTATAGGCCTAATCCACTGCACCTGGCACATGTTTTGTTTTGTTTTTTAAGGTAAGCAATTATTTTATTTCCTTGGCCTGATGGCATTGACTTCATTACACAAGAACTTGCAGCTGACAGAACTGACACACAGATTTCCCCCAAGAGGAAGAACCCTTTTCATTTGCAGAGATGAATTGAAATGTCATGTCTGAGTGCAATTCCTGCTCCCCACTCCCACCCCAAAAACCCGAAAAGTGATAACAAATCAATAAATCAGTAAAATTCCCATGATTTACTAAAAGTCATCCCTGCAAACCTTTCTAACTAGCAGCTGCAGTGGATAACCAAGAAGGGAAGCAGCTGGCCATCACATAGTATTTCTGTGAGTGTGAGACTGAAGGGACAGTGGCATGGGAGCAAGAATCCTGAATGACTGAGAGGTGTAGATAATCTACCTTACTTCATACCTGCCCCTTCCCTACATAAGACATCTCTGTCCTGATACATGGAAAATACTAGAGAAGATGCTAGGAGTGGTTTTATTCTGCAATTGGAAATGCCTGAAGCTTATTAAATTCCAAGGTAGGGGTGATAGAAGGAGCACCAAAGAGAAAGAACAGTTTAGACAGAGATGCTCAACACTCTGTCAATTCCAGTTTAATGCTATTTAATAACAAAACTGTCTTCTTAATCATAACCACCCTCATGCCTAACCCCTATTTTCCAAAAATAAGAGATCCCTGTCTAAATTTCTGGGTTGATGTCTACTGCCACCCCTGGGGTGGCACTGCGTTTGTGAGATTTTAACTGGGATGGGAGAAAAGAAGTGTGGGACAGGGAAGATCAGGGGCCACGATGCATCCATTACAGTGGGTCTTTTTTGGTTCCCAGGTATGGTCCACTACCACAAGTCCCCTTTCCCTACCTGTCTTGTGCAACTGTCAAAAATAGAATCTCTGCCCAAAGAGAAGGGAGTACAGGGAGTTGCTGCTGGACTGCCATCATCTCTGACCCCAACTTGTCCACTTCCTGACCCTTCCATGAAATTGCACAAAAATTAAATCTCAGGAATGCTGTAAAATTACATCATCCCCATTCCTCTATCAAAGCCAATGCAACAGCTCTGTCCTGATAAGCTTTCTTCCTGAGCTGAGGAAGCAGCAAAAAATATCAATTAAGCATGTGAAAATGTGATGACGGTGTGTGTGGTGTAGTTTCTAGATGTCTTCACCTTCTGTCTTCTCGCGGTGGGAGCCGCCCTCTCTTTCCCCAAGTCGCGCATACACCCCTCCCCTACCCCCAAGTCCAGATGCTTCCATCTGCTGGGCTTCCAACCACTCATTTCCCATAGACACTCTCATTACTGTAGGCCACATACAGAAAATCATCTTCCTCATGACTGTCCTCATACAGTTGGCCCACGGTAGCACTAGTGGGAGGGATTGTGTTGTTGACAAAGAAGAATAAGGCGCCCTCAGGTCTCAGGTGGATTCTCTTCCAGATTAAGAAGTAGAACTGGCCATTGGTAAGGTCGGAGGGCACTAGGTACTTCCTCTTGTCCAGATCAGGCACCCTGGCTTTTGGAGCCTTCTCTACAATCACAGGGACCCTGTCCGGATATTTCTTCCGGATATTTTCTGCTTCCCTTTTCCGATACTCAAAGGGATGGTCCTCTTTGTACTGGAAATTCATGATGAATCACATGGCTTCCGAGATCCCCGCGCAGGGCCTGCCTTCTTCGCCACTGACCGCAGGCCGCGTCCCGCTCCCTCCGCTGACGTGTGCTCAGAATAGGGGCAGAAATGTCTGCTTCTGGGTCAACAGCGCTGGTCCGAGTGTGCGGGCGGGCGGGCGGGCGGAAGGCGGGGTGGGAGGGGGACCTCAGGTGCTCCTGCCTGGAGGTAGAGGAAAGCCAGGTGGAGAAATACTGGCGGCTTTTCCGAACAGCTGGGAGCACAAAAACCAAATATTTGGTTTTTCAACCCAATAAATTTGGGGGTAATTTGTTACACAGCAACAGATAATGATAGACTCTCTCTTTTAAAAAAAAAATCAGTTCTGAGCCGGGCGCGGTGGCTCAAGCCTGTAATCCCAGCACTTTGGGAGGCCGAGACGGGCAGATCACGAGGTCAGGAGATTGAGACCATCCTGGCTAACACGGTGAAACCCCGTCTCTACTAAAAAAAATACAAAAAAAAAAAAAAAAAAAAAAAACTAGCAGGGCGAGGTGGCAGGCGCCTGTAGTCCCAGCTACTCGGGAGGCTGAGGCAGGAGAATGGCGTGAACCTGGGAGGCGGAGCTTGCAGTGAGCTGAGATCTGGCCACTGCACTCCAGCCTGGGCGACAGAGCTGGACGCCGTCTCAAAAAAAAAAAAAAAAATCAGTTCTGGCCGGGTGCGATGGCTCACGCCTGTCACCGCAGCACTTTGGGAGGCCGAGGAAGGCCTGAGGTCAGGAGTTCGAGTCCAGCCTTGCCAACATGGTGAAAACCCGTCTCTACTAAAGATACAAAAAATTAGCCGGCGTGGTGGTGCACGCCTGTAATCCTAGCTACTTGGGAGGCTGAGGCAGGAGAATTGCTTGAACCCAGGAGGCGGAGGTTGCAGTGAGCTGCAGTCGCGCCATTGTACTCCAGCCTGGGCGACAGGGCAAGACTCAGTCTCAAAAAATAAAATAAAATAAATAAAATAAAATAAATTCAGTTCTATTAACTGCTGAAGTCTTTCTCTGTTTTCATGCTCCTTGAAGTCCTTTCACAGTTTTTCCTCACTCCTCTATGCCTCCTCTCGGCCACGCCCTTTAGCACCCAACCCCCAAGAGGTCATGATCGTCTCTTCAGGTGGCCATTGCGGGTACATGATTGGTTTCCTGCACTGACTGCTCTTGTCATGAGACCAAACTTCCTTTCTGTCACTCCCCACACACCTGATCATTGTGAACAAACCGCTGCGAGAACAAGGTAAGGCAGAAGAAACAGAAGCTGGAGAGAGTGACAGGGGATAGCCACCAGCCAGATTCTGTGACTCTTCATTCATCTCCCCACTCCAGTCCCAGATTGAAGAGTAATCTTCATGATCTCCCTGATGGCAAAATGCTAGAAAGACTTACCGAGGGGCCTGAAGATGCCTTCAGTTCTCCAGGTCCTGAACTCTGTTCCAGTTACAGAAGGCCTGGCAATCCCTAGGTTTCCTGGGCATTCCTTTGTTACTGAGCTCCTCTGGGATTTCCATTTTCCTCATTTTCATCTGACTAAATCTAACTACATCTAACTACCTCTGCTAACTAGATATTTGTTCACAGTCGACAGAGTTTCTGAAAATGCAATGTAGTTATCTTGCAGATGACTACAATTGTAGCAAAATAAGGAAGATGCAACTGGCTATATGAAAAAAAAGACAAAATATTACTTAGGATTTTGATACCTTTTATGGTTTATCTCCCATTTTGGCCTGTGAACTTCATGAAGGTAACGGTTATGTATGATTCCCGAGTAACCACAGTTCCCAGGACGATCTTGAGTATAGAATGTTCCCAATAAATATCCACTGGGAAATGCACCCTATTTTTGTTGAAGGAATGGTGGAATTAGCATCAAAGGGATCTTCAACATTAACTCTATGGCTGGCAATTCTAAGCGTTTTATAGTACATCACAAAATGTTCTTTCTTTTTCTAAATTGCACTGAATCAACAAACGGAGTAGACAGGCACATTTTCTTCACTTTAAGGAAAGACGTTATTATTTTTTAGCTAGGGGCCGACCCAAAGTGACCACTGGCTTTCACATGAGACTCAGGAGCCTCCCCAGTTTGAAGCCCAATATCACATTTCCCAGAATACTTGATGCCTTCGCCCGCCTCCTCTGGCTATCAACCAGACGGAAAGGGGATGCGCCTGGGAGTTTGATGCCAAGGGAAGGATGCGGAATGTCTGTTTTCTCCTAAGGGCTTCTGCTGGGCCTTTCTTATGTCCAGTTTGAGTTGGTCTGGGACCCGGTCTCCGCAAACGCCCTGCAGGCTCCGGTCGCCGGGGATGAGGTGGAAGACTGAGCAGAAGAGAGGCTGCAAAGGCCAGAGGGCTGAGCTGCTCTGCGCTGGGGAGGGGCGAGGTGCCAGAGCGCGGGAGACCTCACGGTGGGCACCAGGCTGCTCCGCGGTAGGTGGGTGAGGCCAGGAGATTCACATCAGCAGATGCCACAGTGAGGGTACAGCATTTAGATCCCTTGGCTCCAAACAGGCGGTTCCTGGGGGCCGGTAGCTGGGGAATTGGGTTTACCATTTTTCAACGCTTGGAACTGGACATCCACGGCTCCGAGTCCTTTGAGGTCTTGCTCGGGACTACGTTTCCCAGAAGGGTAGGCGGTAATTGATAGCTCTGACAGCCTATGGACAGAGAAAAATTCTAGCCATGGAAACTGAAAAGCCAATAGCAAGAGGACAGGGGCGGTACTTTCCGGCTGCGAGCTGTCGAAGCCGGAGTCACACCTGTGTCCCCACAGCCCTGTCACGAATCCCAGTCGGGTTCTGGGAGGGACCGCCTCGGGGTTGCGGGCCGGGTGCGGCTCGGCGGTGGAGGACTCACTTCCTGCTCCATCCCCGGCTGGGCCCTGGGGCGGTGAGTGATCCAAGGAGGGAGACGGCGGCAGCAGCAGCGCGCTGCTGAGGGGCGTGGAGGGGGCTCGCCCGCCACCCAGACGTTTTCTCAGTGGGGTTCCCGCGCTGGCCTTTGGGAGCCCCCGGGGCTTGCTGGGGTGTGGGAGAGGTAGCTGTGGTCTCTATACCGTCGTCGAGATAAGTCATTCTCTTAATCAGTTTTCTTGCTTCTCGATGGTGGACCCCGGGTTTCAGCTGATCTGCTACCCTCTGACCACCGCACCCTGGTTAGGGCCCCAGCACCGAGAAGAAGAACGGGGTTCAGCCCCAAGCGTGCAGTCATGTTCCTATTAATAAACCCGGTGAACGCACTGGAGCTTCTCACAGTGGCACTTAGTCACAGCCCCTCAGAGCTGTGGGGCCTTTGAGGTCACCTGCGCATGGGGAAAGGGATGGGCTGGGAAACAGGGTTTCTATAACCGTGGCTAAGAAGTCTCCAGCAAGGGGGCCCTGCAGCTGTGTTTTGTAATGAATGTAGAAATAAAAATTATACTAAAAACTCTTTTTTTTTTTTTCCTTTTTCTTCTTCTACTTTTTTTTTTTTTTTTAGAAGGGATTTCGCTCTTGTTGCCCAGGCTGGAATGCAACGGTGCTATCTCCGTTCACTGTAGTCCCAGCCTCCCAGGTTCAAGTGATTCTCCTGCCGCAGCCTCTCGAGTAGTTGGTATTACAGGTGTGCGCCACCACACCCGGCTAATTTTGTATTCTTAGTAGAGACAGGGTTTCACCATGTTGGCCAGGTTGATCTCGAACTCCTGACCCCAGGTGATCTGCCCATCTCGTCCTCCCAAAGTGCTGGAATTACAGTCATGAGCCACAGCACCCGACCAATACTCAAAACTGTTATTACCATTTTTACTTTCTAATTACATTATTGTTGTTTGTTAAAGTTTTAAACCAGAGCGATGGCTTTTAGATCCTTAAAAACTCAATACTTTATAAATGACCAATAATAATGTCTGTAAATACATAAATATTTCCCCCAAAAGTGTGTGTGTGTGTGTCTGTGTGTCTGTGTCTGTATCTGTGTTCCAGTAGTAAATAGGTGCTTTGTAGTGAGACAAAAGATGTGAAAGAGTAAAACTTCTTCACCCTAGTCTGATCCTTCCTCCCCTGAAATGCAATACTCTTTGTAGTGGGTGGTCATGCTGGCTGCAATTTTTTTTTTTTTTTTTTTTAAGGGAGAGACAGGGGCTCACTCTGTTGCTAGGCTGGAGTGCATGGAGTGCAGTGGCGCCATCATAGCTCACTGCAGCCTTGAACCCCTGGGCTGAAGTGATCCTCCCACCTCAGCCTCCTGAGTAGCTGGGACCACAAGTGCATGCCACCATGCCTGGCTGATTTTTAAAAGTTCTTTGTAGAGAAATGGGTCTCAATATGTTGCTGAGGCTGGTGTATTGGAAACTTTTTAAGGGAAAAAACATTATCTTAATTTCTTTGTGACTCCTATGCCTGGCAACATATTGATTGTTGAATAAATTACTGATCCATCCAGTAGTTGACTCTGACTATCCTCCAAAAAGTAATGTTTTTCATGATATTGCTGTCAATTTATTAATATATTAATGATTGGTTTCAGCCCCTAAGAGTTATGTTTTGTGCTTATCCCCATTGACTTTAACTTATTTTTACAACCTATCCATGTCTTTTTGAAAAAAAAAAACATGGCTTTTTCGGTCTTATTTCTGACTCCATTAAGATCTTGAAATAGAATGGTATCCAACACAGTTCCCTTTGGGGTTCTGCATAATCTATCCCTTGAGGTTGACCCCAAATCTGCAAGCCAAGAAGTCGGCTGTTCTCATAACTAATATGAGTATAGTTAAGTCCACAATTTCGTTTGCTGAGGAAAATGAAGTTGGGGAGAATCAAAACTTTCCAGAAATCAAATTATACCTACCAACTCTCTCCTTTGTTTACCTTGTTCATCGTGGACAATTTTTTCCTCAAAAAGTTAATGTATCTAAAAGACTGGGTTCTGTCAATGAGTTTGGGAGGCCTAGGCCTCACTTAGTAATGGGAAAGTTGGCTAGGAGAAGACGTATGTAAAAACAGACTAAGAAAAGCAACCCTCTGTAGTTGACAGAATTTACCTCAGGACCATTCTGATCAGGTGTAGGGGGTTGTTTGTGTACACTGATGGCCATTTTTTGGCTTTCAGATAATGGTGAGAATACCTAGGGAGCTACTGATGCATATTGATGTCTCTTGCTTTAGGAACTGATGACCCTTGATAATGTGGCTGGGGACTTCAGGGAAGAGTGGGTTGCCTGGACACTGCTTAGAGAATCCTCTTCAGGAATGCCACCCAGCACAGTTAGAAGAATGGGTTTTCAAAGGGTAAGAATGCTACTCTCCTTTATTTTATTTATTTATCTTGTTTTTTAGAGATGGGGTCTCGCTCTGTCATCCAGGCTGGAGTGCAGTGGCGTGATCTCGATTCACTGCAACCCTTGCCTCCTGGGCTCAAGCAATTCTCCCACCTCAACCTCCTGAGTAGCTGGGATCACAGGCATGTGCCACCATGCCCAGCTAATTTTTGGTGTTTTTAGTAGAGACAGGATTTTGCTATGTTGGCCAGGCTGATCTCAAACTCCTGAGCTCAAGCAATCCACTGCTTCTGCCTTCCAAAGTGCTGGGATTATGGGTGCCACCATGCCTGGCCACTATTCTCCTTTAATTTGAGACTTAGATAAAGGGCCCAGGTCTGAGTAGTCTCTGGTATGTTGGTGTCTTAGAGCTCCAGACCTCTGTAAGATTAATTGTTGCCTCCTTGGCAGAAAAAGAATTACGTCTTTATGCATTTTATGATTTGTAAACATCTTTGCTATTTATTGTCTTTTTAATACCTCATCATAACTTTTTGATATATGTATTACTATCCCCCTTTTCCAGCCTGGGTTGTCTCTCACCTCTGCCACTTAACTTTTGAGACTTTTGAGGTCTTTGTGGAAAAGGAGGTAATTTTTTCTGTCACTTAAAAACAGGCTGGGCACAGTGGCTCACACCTATAATCCCAGCACTTTGGTAGGCCGAGGTGGGTGGATCACAAGGTCAGGAGTTCAAGACCAGCCTGGCCAACATGATGAAACCCCGTCTCTACTAAAAATATAAAAATCAGCTGGGTGTGGTAGCAGGTGCCTGTAATCCCAGTTACTCTGGAGGCTGAGCAGGAGAATTGCTTGAACCTGGGAGGCGGAGGTTGCAGTCAGCCGAGACCGCACCATTGCACTCCAGTCTGGGCAATAGAGCAAGACTCTGTCTCAAAAAAACAAACCAACCAACCAAATACCTTCAATTACTCTTTCTCAGATATCCTGGCTACCCTTCCTCCTGCTTTACTCCATTTTTTTTTTTTTTTTTTTTTTGTGGCAGAGTCTCGCTCTGTCACCCAGGCTGTAGTGCTGTGGTGCGATCTCGGCTCACTGCAACCTCTGCCTCCTGGGTTCAAGTGATTCCTGGATAATTTTTTTGTATTTTTAGTAGAGATGGGTTATCTCCATGTGGGCCAGGTTGGTCTCAAACTCCTGACCTCAAGCGATCCGCTCACTTCGGCCTCCCAAAGTGCTGGGATTACAGGAGAGAGCCATAGCACTCTAATTTTTGTATTTTTAGTAGAGTCGAGGTTGCAACATGTTGGCCAGGCGGGTCTTGAACTCCTGACCTCAAGTGATCCACTGGCCTTGGCCTCCCAAAGTGCTGGGATTAGAGGCGTGAGCCACTGCACCTGGCCTACTTCATCTATTATACAAGTAACGTATACTCATTAAAGAAAAAGACAAGCAAAATGAAAACAAACATCATCCCTAATCCCACCACTGAAGAGTTACTATCCTACCAGCATTTTTCTAAGCATGTATACAATTTTAAAACAAGCACAAAAGGATAATATTGGTATTATACTGTACATTCAGCTGCACATTCTTTCTTCCATGTTGTATCATGAATATATTTTGACAACAATAAATATCTTTCTTTACATCACTTAAAATAACCACCTAGTATTTTGTTTTATGGAATACAATATTATTTTGTTGTTGAAGTCAAACATTAGATTGAACCATATATCTGACCTTTTTTTAACCTATAAAAATAGCAATTGCCTGAGCTACTCGGGAGGCTGAGGCAGGAGGATCCCTTGAGCACAGGAGTTCCAGGCTGCAGTGAGCTATATAATTATTCCTTTGTTGTGGCACATTTGGGTCATTTCTAAATTTTCACCAGGTTGTGTTAAACCTCTTTTAACTCATTTTTTAAAAGTGTTTTTCGAGACCATCCTGGCTAACACGGTGAAACCCCGTCTCTAAAAACTACAAAAAACTAGCCGGGCGACGTGGCGGCGCCTGTAGTCCCAGCTACCCGGGAGGCTGACGCAGGAGAATGGCGTGAACCCGGAAGGCGGAGCTTGCAGTGAGCTGAGATCCGGCCACAGCACTCCAGCCTGGGTGACAGAGCGAGACTCCGTCTCAAAAAAAATAAAATAAAATAAAATAAAATAAAATAAAATAAAGTGTTTTTTATTGAAGTATAATTTTATCATTTCCTTAGAATTCTCAGAATTAGAATTGGTAGGTCAAAGAACAGATACATTTCTAAGGTATTTAATACTTTGCAAAATGCCTTCCAAGAAGATCGAATCAATTGATTTATTCCCACAAACATTATATGAAAGTATCCATTTCTCTATATTCTACCTTTCACAGTGGGTATTATAATTTAAATAGTCTGGGCCTGGGTGTGGTGGTTCATGCCTATAATCCCAGCATTTTGGGAGGTTGAGGCAGGAGGATCACTTGAGCTCTGGAGTTCAAGACTAGCCTGGGCAACATAATGTCTCTACAAAAGTTACATTAACCAGGTGTAGGGGCTTGTGCCTGTGGTCCCAACTACTTGGGAGGCTGAAGTGAGAGAATCGCTTGAACCAGGAGTGCGAGGATGCAGTGAACTGTGATTGTACCAGTGCTCTCCAGCCTGGGTAACAAAGCAAGAGCCTGTCTCAAAAACGAACATGCATACAAAACACAAAAAAAGAGTCTGGGAAAAATAGCAATGATAGTTAACATTTATTGAAGTCTTTTTTTTTTTGGAGATGGAGTCTGTGTCGCCCAGGCTAGAATGCAGTGGTGCAATCTCAGCTCACTGCAACCTCCGCCTCCCAGGCTCAAGCAATTCCCATGCCTCAGCCTCCCAAGTAGATGAGATTACAGGTGTGCACTACCACATGTGGCTAATTTTTGTATTTTTAGTAGAGACAGGGTTTCTCCGTGTTGGCCAGGCTGGTCTTGAACTCCTAGCCTCAAGTGATCTACCTGCCTTGGCCTCCCAAAGTGCTGGGATTACAGGTGTGAGCTACTGCACCTGGCCAATGGATCTTATTGTTATCCCCTTTTTTTTTTTTTTTTTTCTTGTTGTTGTTGAGATGGAGTCTCACTCTGTAGCCCAGACTGGAGTGCAGTGGTGTGACCTCAGTTCACCACAACCTCTGCCTCCCAGGTTCAAGCGATTCTCCTGCCTCAGCCTCCCAAGTAACTGGGACTACAGGCCTGTGCCACCATGCCCAGCTAATTTTTAGTAGAGACGGGGTTTCACTATGTTGGCCAGGCTGGTCTCAAACTCCTGACCTCGTGATCCGCCTGCCTCGGCCTCCCAAAGTTCTGGGATTACAGGCGTGAGTCACTGTGCCCGGCCTCTTTTATTGATGAAGACATCGAGACACAGAGTTTAAGTAACTTTCTTAAGGCCACACAGCTTGTAAGAGGCAGGATTATGACTCAAACCCAGGCAGTGTGAATGCTAAGTTTGCACTCATTATCTCTACACTATATTGCCTCAGTGTATCATTGTTATAATGGAATTTCTTTGATTATAGTGAGGTTAAACATTTTTCATATATTTATAGGCTACTTAACAAGTGTTTATCTTTTTCTCATGGCTTTTTGACTGCTGCCATTCTGGGAAAATGTTAAAGCCCAACATTATAGTTAACTTCCTTCATTCTTTCAAAGGGTGAGGTCATGGCAGCTTTGTTTCTGATAAAATCCTCTCCGTATTTAACTTCAGCCTTGTGCCTTCAGAAATGGTTATTGTATTTACTTCAGAGTTTCTGTCAACTGAATCTGTTTTTTTGTTTGTTTTGTTTTTGTTTTGTTTTGTTTTTATGGGAGGAAAAGGGCTTTTTTTTCCTTAGTCTTTTGGGGAAATCACCCTGTTTTATCACTGTACCATGGCTGTACTTTTAATGAGACCAAATACATGTTAGAGTTTCCCTGGTGTTCTCTCATACCTAGGCAGGGAGTAGGGCTTGGATTTTGGTCAGGCCTTGTGTGATTGACTCAGACTCACATCCTATGTTTACATTCCTGTGTAGAATTTCCAGGCCTAGTGTAATCTCCCATTTGGAGCAGAAAGAAGAGCCATGGGTCCTACCACTCCAAAACTTTGAGGCGAGGAAGATCCTGAGGGAAAGCCACGCAGGTGAGATGTGAGTGCTCCCCAGTGGAAGGAAATCTAGCATTTCAGCCTTGTTTAGATGAAGAATTTGGAATGCCGCCCTAGAATTTTGTTCCTACTAGCAGACATTTAAATTTGACTTAATGGTCAGTAGTTAACTAAATAAAGTCTACATTTTGACTAAGCATTTCACTTTTGTCTAACCTATGTTTTTTTTTGAGATGGAGTCTCCCTCTGTCTCCCAGCCTGGAGTGCAGTGACACAATCTCTGCTCACAGCAACCTCCGCCTCCCAGGTTCAAGTGATTCTCCTGCCTCAGCCTCCTGAGTAGCTGGGACTATAGGCATCCGCCACCATGCCAAGCTAATTTTTGTTTTTTGTTTTTTTTTTTTTTTTTTTTTTTTTTGAGGCGGAGTCTTGCTCTGTCGCCCAGGCTGGAGTGCAGTGGCCGGATCTCAGCTCACTGCAAGCTCCGCCTCCCGGGTTCCCGCCATTCTCCTGCCTCAGCCTCCCAAGTAGCTGGGACTACAGGCGCCCGCCTCGTCACCCGGCTAGTTTTTTGTATTTTTAGTAGAGACGGGGTTTCACTGTGTTCGCCAGGATGGTCTCGATCTCCTGACCTTGTGATCCGCCCGTCTCGGCCTCCCAAAGTGCTGGGATTACAGGCTTGAGCCACCGCGCCCGGCTAATTTTTGTATTTTTAGTAGAGATAGAGTTTCACCACATTGGCCAGGTTGGTCTCGAACTCCTAACCTCAAGTGCTCTGCCTGCCTCGGCCTCCCAAAGTGCTGGGATTACAGGCGTAAGCCACCATGCCTGGCCTAAACCTATAATATCTTCTAAAGAAACCACCCAATATTAACAATATGTGGTCTTCACCTGAAGGATATCAAGATTCATCTGGCCATCTTAAAATTTAAAAAGTTTAGGAATTCATGTGTTCTGACAGCTCAATGAACCTCAATAAACTTTTCACAAAGTGAAAAGCAGAACGGTTGAATTAAGTGCAATCTGCTACAGAAACAGGGATTTTAATCTTTTTCACTGTTTTCTGATATTCCTTCCTGATAACTGATAACTTTATTCTCTGTTACTTACATTAATTTTTCAGACTTTGAGCATCAGGTGGCAAAGCTCAATCAGGACATTTCTGAAACAGCAGAACAATGTGGAACATCCTCAGAAAGAACCAATAAAGATCATTCTCATACTCTTAGTTGGGGAGGAAACTGGGAGCGAGGCCTAAAATTAGAAGGGCAACATGGAACCCTTCCAGGAGAGGACCAGCTGGAGCCCTTTTCACAGGAGAGGGATTTAAACAAGCTCCTAGATGGATATGTAGGAGAGAAGCCTATGTGTGCAGAATGCGGGAAAAGCTTTAACCAGAGTTCCTATCTCATAAGACACCTAAGAACCCACACTGGCGAGAGGCCCTATATGTGCACTGAGTGTGGGAAAGGCTTCAAACAGAGCTCAGACCTTGTCACCCATCGCAGAACACACACAGGAGAGAAGCCCTACCAATGCAAGGGGTGTGAGAAAAAATTCAGCGACAGCTCAACACTCATCAAACATCAGAGAACCCACACAGGGGAGAGACCCTATGAATGCCCAGAGTGTGGGAAGACTTTTGGGCGGAAGCCACACCTCATTATGCACCAAAGAACCCACACAGGCGAGAAGCCCTACACGTGCCTGGAATGTCACAAAAGCTTCAGTCGAAGCTCAAATTTCATCACTCACCAGAGGACCCACACAGGGGTGAAGCCTTACACGTGTAATGACTGTGGGGAGAGTTTTAGCCAGAGCTCGGATTTGATTAAGCACCAACGAACCCACACAGGAGAACGGCCCTTCAAATGCCCGGAGTGTGGGAAGGGCTTCAGAGATAGTTCTCATTTTGTAGCTCACATGAGTACTCATTCAGGAGAAAGACCTTTCAGTTGTCCTGACTGCCACAAAAGCTTCAGTCAGAGCTCACATTTAGTCGCGCACCAAAGAACACACACAGGTGAGAGACCTTTTAAGTGTGAAAACTGTGGGAAAGGATTCACTGACAGCTCCGCCCTCATTAAGCACCAACGAATCCACACAGGAGAAAGACCCTACAAATGTGGGGAGTGTGGGAAGAGCTTCAGTCAGAGCTCCCACTTTATTACCCATCAGAGAATCCACTTAGGAGACAGGCCCTATCGATGTCCTGAGTGTGGCAAGACCTTCAATCAGCGTTCCCATTTCCTCACACACCAGAGAACGCATACAGGAGAAAAACCTTTCCACTGTGGTAAATGTAACAAGAGCTTCCGTCAGAAAGCGCATCTTTTATGCCATCAAAACACCCATTTGGTTTAGGAAATAGTCTTTAGTGTTCTGCTGCTCCATTGCGAATTTTCATTGCTACTGTCTTCAAGCACCCCAAATAGAGAAAACCTGGGCATCAGAGGCTCAATTTAGGCCCTGATCTATCCTCCCTCTTTCTTGTCTATGTTATAACAGAGAGGATAAACTTAAAGGGACCAAATAACGGTCCGAATACAAAAGGCATTCCTTAGTGTGTGACTGACGCTTAGGGAAATGTGAGTTTAATAGTTGATGCTGGCCAGGCGTGGTGGCTTACGCTTGTAATCCCAGCACTTTTGGGAGGCCAAGGCGGATGGATCACTTGAGGTCAGGAATCTGAGACCAGCCTGGCTAACACGGTGAAACCCCGTCTCTACTAAAAATACAAAAACTTAGCCAGGCGTGGTGGCGGGCGCCTGTAGTCCCAGCTACTCGGGAGGCTGAGGCAGGAGAATGGTGTGAACCCAGGAGGCGGAGCTTGCAATGAGCCAAGATTGAGCCACTGCACTCCAGCCTGGGTGACAGAGTGAGACTATGTCTCAAAAAAAAAAAAAAAATTAGCTGGGCATGGTGGCATGCACCCGTAGTCCCAGCTGCTCAGGAGGCTGAGGCAGAAGAATCATTTGAACCCAGAAGGTGCAGGTTGCAGTGAGCTGAGATCATGCCACTGCACTCCAGCCTGGGCAACAGAGTGAGACTCCATCTCCAAAAAAAAAAAAAAAAAAAAAAAAAGTTGATGCCTAGTTACTAAATGAGAAATGAGAAAAATGTGGCCTAGAGATCATACGTTAACCACCTAGTACAGTGCCTGGCACAACATAGATGCTCAATAACTAAATGGTCACATCATTATTAATGATTAATATTTGAGGTCTTATATAAAGCCTTTAATGCACTACCTGGCCCTTAAAAGACACTCAATACAAGATTGGTGACTTTTATCAGTCTTTTTACTCAATTAGAAATTTATTAGTGTAGTCCCCCCACCCCAAGCTCAGAACTTGAAAGAAATTAGATTATAACTAGAAGGTTTGGCATTGGAATACACAGATTGAATAAAATGGAAATGCACTCCCAGTTCAGTGCTGTGCACGCATTAGTCACCAGATGTCTCACTGCCATGACAAGGCTGAATTATCGTAGAGGATGTTTGCGGTCTTGTGACTTGGAGACTGAAAGAATTTCAGAAGCTCTTTGAAATGGCAGTGTATGAGGTACTTCTACAGGAGGTTTGCTGTCATCTGACACAGAGAAAATATCCTACAATGAACAAGCCAGAGGGACCTGGTAGAGGACTGTAAAACTGTGGAAGCAAAATTGCTGAGAATGTCGAATGATATTACAGGGGTCCTCCCTGGCATTTAGCTGAAGGAAGCAACTCTTGTTTTCTAATTTGCTGAGTCATTGGCCATTTAGTTTTAGGTTAATATAATTCTCTGATCCTTTTAGGGCCATCCAGGTTATGCACTAGTACATTCCTACATTCAACTGAAACAAATTGAGGGAAGGCAGTGTGTTGGAAAGAACACTGACTTCATTGAGAAGGTAAAGTATTTGAGTCCTGGTCCTGATGCTTAATTTGGCCAGACTTTCATCTTCTCTCAGCCTCAAGTTTTACCTACCTCACAAGGTTGTTGTGAAGATCTAAAAATACACACACACACACACACACACACGCACGCTCTTTGTTGGTTAACTATGAATGTAATATCTCTAATGTTATAGTTCTGTTGCTAATGTGTTTTTTCCAAGAAAATTTTGGCTAATATTTCTTTAAGTATTCTCTTTTCTCTCATACTGGGGGACTTAAAAAAAAAAACTGTTGAAAATTAGGATGTAAAAATGCTAAATGACATGACTCATCATGGGCCACATAGTTAATGGAAGGGCCAGATTTGGCTGCAAGTCACTATTTCCAGCTTGCAGTCCTCCTCTGCAACAACAGACCAGCTCTGGGATTTGCTACAGTGCCTGTGAGACACTACAGGACCAGAGGACCCATATTACATCCATTAAACCAGTCTGAATTTGGAAATGATGGAGGGGTGTAGTCTAAGTTCTAGGGAGCTTTGCAAGATCCTGTGCTGGGGTCCTTGATCCTGGTGGAATGGAAGTGGAGGAGTAAGCGCAGGTGCAAGGGGTTAAGGAGGGAGCTGGGTAGTTACCACTTTTTAGAGAACAAAGTGGTGGATTAAAGGTTTTTTCTTTCATTCTCTTCCATTATATGGAATGCCATCTGAGTGCTGTGGCTCATGAAGGATAGAACTCAGCTAATAACCTTACCTCCGTTTTTTTTTTTTTTTTTTTTTTTTTTTTTTTTTTTTTTTGAGACGGAGTCTCGCTCTGTCGCCCAGGCTGGAGTGCAGTGGCCGGATCTCAGCTCACTGCAAGCTCCGCCTCCCGGGTTTACGCCATTCTCCTGCCTCAGCCTCTCGAGTCTACAGGCGTCCGCCACCTCGCCCGGCTAGTTTTTTTTTGTATTTTTTTAGTAGAGACGGGGTTTCACCGTGTTCGCCAGGATGGTCTCGATCTCCTGACCTTGTGATCCGCCCGTCTCGGCCTCCCAAAGTGCTGGGATTACAGGCTTAAGCCACCGCGCCCGGCCTACCTCCGTTTTTGAAAGCATCATTAGATAATTGACCAGAAAGGTTTTTTTAGTTAATCCAGTGCAGTGGTTCTCAAACTGTGAGCCCAGACCAGTAGCATCAGCATTATCTGGGAACTTTTCAGAAATGCAGATTCAGGCCGGGCGCAGTGGCTCATGCCTGTAATCCCAGCACTCTGGGAGGCTGAGGCAGGAGGACCACCTGAGGTCAGGAGTTTGAGACCAGCCTGGCTAACATGGCAAAACCCCACCTATACTAAAAAATACAAAAATTATCCAGGTGTGGTGGCATGTGCCTGTAATCCCACCTACTCAGGAGGCTGAGGCAGGAGAATTGCTTGAACCCAGGAAATGGAGGCTGCAGTGAGCTGAGATCACACCTAGTCTCAAACTCCTGACCTCAGGTGATCTGCCCGCCTCAGCCTCCCAAAGTGCTGGGATTACAGGCGTGAGCCACTGTGCCTGGTCACCTATCATTTTATTTGTTTTTCATGTTGTTCAGTTATTGTAAGATGTGAGCTCTGTTTTTTTGTTTGTTTGTTTTTGTTTTTGTTTTTTTTGAGACAAAGGCTTGCTCTGTTGCTCAGGCTGGAGTGCAATGGCGTGATCTTCGCTCACCGCACCCTCCACCTCCCAGGTTCAAGCAATTCTCCTGCCTCAGCCTCCCGAGTAGCTGGGATCACAGATACATGCCACCACGCCTGGCTAATTTTATATGTTAAGTAGAGACAGGGTTTCACCATGTTGGCCAGGTGGGTCTTGAACTCCTGACCTCAGGAGATTCACCTGCCTTGGCCTCGCAAAGTGCTGGGATTACAGGCAAGAGCCACCACACCTGGCCACCTATCACTTTGATTTTCATATTGTACAGCTATGGTAAAATGGAGCTCTCGAAGGGCAGTGTGAGATTTGGTTTGTGGCCCTGCCAGTCCCCTCTCTCCTCCCTGTCTTCCTGCCCATCCTCCCCCAGCCATGAGCAGGGAATATTTCAACACTATTGCTGAGAGTGGAGGTAACCCTTTCTATAGTTTTCTTTTCTTTCTACCTCATGACTAGATGATTTGCTGCTTTAACATGCTCCACACATCCATTCTTTCTCACTCCAAAATTGAGGTCATCACCAAGCCCCATTAATTTTACCTCCCAGATTCCTCTCAAACAGTGAAACCTGTCCGTCTTCACTGCCACTCTTCAGTCCCAAATGACCAATCTCTTACATGAATTCCTGCAGCAGCCTCCAAACTGATCTTCCTGATACTATTTTTGCTCTGAAAAAAACTCTGGTTTCACTCACAGAAACCAGAGTGAACTTTTAAAATCCTAAATCGAATCACATCACTTCTCAGCAGCTTTCCGTTGCTTTTAGAATGAAGACCCAAATTCTTACCCAGGCCTAAGAGCCCTTGTGGTTTTGTCCCCTCCCCCTCCAGCCTCTTGTGATGTCCCCTTCCCTCTCCCTTGCCTCATCTCGGCACTTTTTGAGTTCTCTGCTCCTTGGTCATGCCAAGGTTGTGCGCTCTTTAGACCCTTGGTACTAACTGTTCCCTCTGCCCAGAATGTTCCTCGCCCAGACCTTTGCATTGCCTCCTATTTGTCAGCCAGGGTTCAACCTAAACCTATCTCCTTAGGAAGACTTTCCCTAACTATCCCATCTAAATTAGTCACCCTCCATCACATTATCCTCTTTTTTCATCAAAGTCCTTATACCTGTCTGATAATTTCTTATTGATTTGTTTTTGGTAAACTCCACAAAAGGTGGGAGTCATTTCTCTTGTTTCCATTCTTTCCATGGCACTTAGAACAGTGCCTGGCACATGGTAGGTGCTCAATATGTGTTTACTGAATGAATTAATGAGTGCATGCTCATGGGCAAGGATCTCATTGTGCTGGAAAAGTAGCAGAGTGAGACAAAACTGGCCAGGTGAGCGAGCGAAGGTCACACCAAGAAGGTTCTTAGCTGCCAAACTAAAGAGTTTGGATCTTACTCTCTGGAGAAAAGGGCATAGCTGGTGGTTTTATAGGAGAGGAGAGGCGTGATCAGCACTTGAGAAGGTCAATTTGGCCGCTGTGTGTAGGTCATATTATGGAGAAAAAAACTAAAGGCTTTGAGACAATCCATGATATAAAGTAAGTCTCCAGCGAGTAGTTGTTATCACCAAGCACCAGGGCAGACACCACAACAAAAAGACAAGATCTCTAGCCCTTCTTTTACCTCGAAATAATTCCTCCTAGACCTTAGCATCGCATTCCTTCTCTTCCCCTTTTGTAAAACTTCCACTCACATGTAGATATTCTCAGGGTTATCAGGCCTAGGCCCTTTTAATAGGGCCACTTACCCTAGCATGCTTCTACAACTGGACCCTCAAAGGTCTTTTAGGGCTGAGTGTGGTGGCTCACACCTGTAATGCCAGCACTTTGGGAGGCTGAAGCCAGAGGATTGCTTGAGCCCAGAAGTTCAAGACCAGCCTAGGCACCATAGCCAGACCCTGTCTCCACAAAAAATAGTTTCAACAAATTAGACAGGCATGGTGATGTGCGCCTGTCATCCCAAGTACCTGGGAGGCTGAGGTGGGAGGATTGAGGATTGCCTGAGCCCAGGAGTTCAAGGCTGCGGTGAGCTGTGATCGTACCATTGTACTCCAGATTGCATGACAGAGCTAAAACTTGTCTCTTAAAAAAAAAAAAGACTTAATTTCTACATCTGAAGGCCTCTTGTTAGTCTTCTTCTGATTCAAGAACTCTTTACTGTTTGATGCCATTTACATATGTTTTTTATTATTTTTTAGAGATGGGGTCTTGCTCTTTTGCTGAGGATGGAGTGCAGTGGTGCGATCATGACTCACTGAAGCCTCAACCTCCCAGACTCAAGCAATCCTCCTGTCTCAGCCTCCTGAGTAGCAGCTAGGACTACAGGCACATGCCACCAAGCCCGGCCTTTTAAAATATTTGGTAGAGGCCAGGTGTGGTGGCTCATGCTTGTAATCCCAGCACTTTGGGAGGCCAAGGCAAGTGGATCACCTGAGGTCAGGAGGTCGAGACCAGCCTGGCCAATATGGTGAAATGCCGTCTCTAGTAAAAGTACAAAAATTAGCTAGGCATGGTGCTAGGCGCCTGTAATCCCAGCTACTCAGGAGGCTGAGGCAGGAGAATCACTTGAACCTGGGAGGCGGAGGTTGCAGTGAGTCGAGATCGTGCCATTGCACTCCAACCTGGGTGACAAGAGCGAAACTCCATCTCCAATAATAATAGTGATAATAATTTTGATAGAGACAGGGTCCCCCTTTGTTGCCCAGGCTGCTCTTGAACTCCTGACCTCAAGCAACTGTCCCACCTCCGCCTCCCAAAGTGCTGGGATTACAGGTGTGAGCTACTGCACCAGGCCCATATGCCTTTTTTAAAAAATTATCTTTTCCATTGGTGATTATGAGGTTGTGAGATGATTCTCCTACATTTCTGGATGCTCCTCTTCAAGTACCTTCCCTGGCTCCTCTGGTTTTTGTTTTGTTTTGTTTTGTTTTTGAGACAAAGTCTTGCTTTGTTGCCCAGGCTGGAGTGCAGTGGCACGATCTCGGCTCACCAGTTCACTGCAACCTCCCTCTCCCAGGTTCAAGGGATTGTGGTGCCTCAGCCTCCGGAGTAGCTGGGACCACAGGCCCAGCTAATTTTTGTACTTTTGGTAGAGACGGGGGTTACACTAGTAGGCTGGTCTTGAACTCCTGCCTCAGGTGATCTGCCTGCCTCGGCCTCCCAAAGTGCTGGGATTCTAGGATTGAGCCACCGCGCCCCGCCTGGCTCTTCTTCTACTCAGATATTCCTGACCCGTCAACACTCTGGTTGAGGTCTTCTTTCTTCTTTCTTTTTTGTTCTGCACATTAAGCTTATGACTTCAACCATCATTTCTCAGAGCATGGGTCTGGCTCAAACTCTCTCCCGAGTTTCAGACCTACAAGTCTAGCTACGTGGTGGGGACCTCCCCCAGATGACCTGCTGCTTCCCAAACCCAGACTCTCCAAATTACAGTCAGTATCTCCCCAAGAAGCATTCCCCCAGGCATTTCTCTTTCTGATTTCAATCCCCCATTCTCCTGCATTGCCTTGCCAGAAGCCTCCTGGTCAGCTTGGATTTCTTTTTGTCCTTTTTTTTTCTATATTTTGCTGGTGCCTCGTCATGTAGTTGCTGCCTCTACACTTTCTCTTCTTTAAAAAAAAATTATAAAAGCATCACATGCTTGCTGAAAACATTTCCAAAAAATACAGAAGTGCTCAAAGCGAAAAAATGGAAATGCCTTGTCCCTTCCTCATTCCCTCCCCCAACCTCACTCCCCATATTCAGCTCTGTAATAGTCTGGCATGCCAAGTCTTATTTCCAGCTCCTCTTTTCCATCCCCACTGCCATCATCTGAACTAAACAGATTGTTTTCCATCTGGTCTCCTTGACTTTTCCTTCAACAGACATTAATCAAGTGCCTTCCACACACCAAAAGTCCTACCCTAGATCCTAGAGGTTCAAAGACAAGTAAGATAGTTAGAGATCCACATTCCAGAGCTGTTTAACTTTGGGCAAGTTACTTAATCTCTCTGACCCTTACTTCCTTATCTGTAAAATGATGCTAATCCCAGCATCTTCTTCATGGGGTTGAACGAGGATTAATGAGATGATCCATGAAAAACTCTTTGTACTAACTACCTGGTATATTGTATCTGCTCCATAAATGTCAGTGACAACAATGATAATAATGATAATCTTTGGAGGAGTTTATAGTTTAATGGAGAGACTTAAAGCATAAGAATTATATAGGTGAAGAATGATGAGAAAATATTTTTGGAAAAGGAAAACAAATAGTTCTACTAAAATTAAAAATAAAAGGCTGATGTAGAGAGTTGGGAAACTGGGAGGTAAGAGCTCGGATTTTGTCCTCTAAGACAGTAATTCCTGAAGTGTGAGCAAAAGTCCACCTGCATCAGTCTTACTTGGGGTGATTGCTCAAAATGAGGATTTAGTGGCTGCACCTCCGAGCAAGTTGGTAATTTACATATCGAATACTATCCATCAAGAAAAGCCGGCAGACTACAGTTGCATGCATCAACACAGACAAGCTTCAAACAATATTGAATGTAAAAAGCAAGACATAGAAATATATGTTTAGTAAGAGTAAAAATACAGTAAAGGTAAAAAAGAGGCAAAACTAAACAATATATTGCTTAAGCAATAAGGATACACAAACTAATGAAAATCAAATAATTTACTAATACAAACTTCAGTATAGTAATTATTTCGAATGGGAGAGAAAGATGCAAAGTTTCTATTTCTTTTTGTTTGTTTGTTTTGATTTGTTTTGAGACCGAGTCTCATTCTGTCGCCAAGGCTGGAGTGGCACGATCTCAGATCACTGCAACCTCCGCCTCCTGGGTTCAAGTGGTTCTTCTGTCTCAGCCTCCCAAGTAGCTGGGATTACAAGCATGCACCACCACACCCAGCTAATTTTTGTAATTTTAGTAGAGATGGAGTTTCACCATGTTGGCCAGGCTGGTCTCAAACTCCTGGTCTCAAGTAATCTGCCCACCACTGCCATCAGTTTCTATTTCTTAAGTTGGGTGCTGAGTACACAGGTTTTCTTTGTGAAATAATTATTTAAATTGTTAATATGCATTACTTATATGCTTTTCATTTACAATGTATTTCACAAGAAAAATAAAAGAAAGCAAATAAGAAAACAGAACACTTCTCCCGAGATTGACCTTTTTCACTCAAATCTCATTGAGTTATACTGAGGGGGAAAAAGAGTAATCTGAGTGCCTGGACCCTGAACAGACACTAGATCAGTTCCTTCATTCCCAGTCAAACACATGCACACACACACATTTTCTTATATTTCCTTCAGCAAACGCCCCTCCAACAAACCCCAAAACACCCTCTGCTCCTTTCTGTGTATAAATTAGAGCAAATAAATGTCCAAAAGAGTATAGGCCATCTTTCTATAAACAGTCGATCTTGGACCTGGTGTCTGAATCGGGGATGCTCTACTGCATTAAAAATGCTCATGTGAATATTTTGTTGCTCCCCAGAAAAAAAGTTTCCACATTTTAGATTTTCACAGGATGAGAACAATTTTAAACCTTCCTTACTTGCTGTGGAATTTTTTTTTTTTTTTTAAGACAGCTCTTGCTCTGTCACCCAGGCCGGAGTGCGGTGGCACGATCTCGGCTCACTGCAACCTCTGCCTCCTGAGTTCAAGCGATTCTCCTGCCTCAGCCTCTCGAGTAGCTGGGATCACAGGTGTGCACCACTATGCCCAGCTAATTTTTTGCATTTTTAGTAGAGACGGGGTTTCACTCTGATGGCCAAGCTGGTTTCAAACTCCTGACCTCAAGTGATCTGCCCACTTCGGCCTCCCAGAAGGCTGGGATTACAGGTGTGAGCCACCACACCTGGCCACTGCGGAATCATTTTTAAAGCTATCGTATCAATTTACAGTGTTCCCAACAGTAAATGGCTACTAGTCTCATCACACCCTCATCTTTAAAAAAGTTTTGCTAATTTAATATACATTATTGTTACATATTGTTTTAATTTGCATTTCTTTGATTACCAGTGAGGTTGAACATTTTTTTCTATGTTAGAATCTTTCTTGTATTTCTTCTGTTGTTGTCATTAGTGTAAATCAGAGCAGGATTGGGAATATAAAAACATGAACATTTGATTTTGAGGAATCTTTGTTTTCCTGTTGTCTTCCTTCCCTCTCTCTGCTTTATTATCTTTTATTTCATATTCATTTATAGAAATATCAGAAAATACAATTAAGCAAACAGTAAATTCCACTTCCCAGAGATAACCACTACCGTTTGTTGTATATCCTTTTAAGCTTTTTCTCTGCCAAAAAATATTCACAGATATATCGCTTATTCTTTCTGAGCCTGTTTCCTCATGTATCGAATGGAATACTTGTTCTTCAAGTTGATAATTAACTGGTGGGAGCACATGAAAGGATTTTATAAAGTGCACAAATGCAAGTTGCTGCTCTTATGACAAAGAAAAAAATGTCTTTTATTCTGCCAGGCAGAATGATGACACTTTGTTTCCTGAACACAGCCTGCCCTCTCCAGAACAATTTCTTCTCTCTAGAATAGCTTCTTGCTTCACTTCCTCCTGCTGAACTACTATCTACTCTTTTTTAAAAAGTCAATATTAAAATATACAACAATTAGTGTAAAGAACAACCATGTACCCACTGTACAACTTGGGAAAGAGTTTGACATTTCTCACTCCTATGCTTTTATATATATTTGCTTTTTTCCCTGTCTCTCTATACATACATATATATTTAGTAAGAGCAAAAATACAGTAAAGATCAGGGCGGGTGCGGTGGCTCACACCTGTAATCCCAGCACTTTGGGAGGCCAAGGCGGGCGGATCACGAGGTCGGGAGTTTGAGACCAGCCTGGCCAACATGGTGAAATCCTGTCTCTAATCAAAATACAAAAATTAGCCGGGTGTGGTGGCTCACACCTATAGTCCCAGCTACTCAGGAAGCTGAAGCAGAAGAATCCCTTGAACCTGGGAGTGGAGGTTGTAGTGAGCCAAGATTGTGCCACTGCACTCCAGCCTGGGTGACAGAGTAAGACTCCGTCTTGGAAAAAAAAAAAAAAAAAATACAGTAAAGGTAAAAAACAGACAAAACTAAATATATTGCTTAAGCAATAAGGATACTCATACAAACTAATGAAAATCAAAGGATTTACTAATATGAACTTCAGTATAGTAGTTAATTGGAAACATATGTATATTATATATAATTTACATGTATTATATGTATACCTATGTATGTGTATATATATAGAAAAAAGCAAATATATGTATACATACATATATATCTATATATGTAAAAATTTTATTTATAAAATGTTTTTGAGTATGAAACGATATCTCATTGTGGTGTTAATATGCATCTCAGCTGGGCATAGTAGGTCACACATGTAATCTCAGCATTTTGGGAGGCTGAGGCAGGAGGATTTCTTTTTTTTTTTTTTTTTTTTTTGAGACAGAGTCTCACTCTGTCGCCCAGGCTGGAGTACAGTGGCCGGATCTCAGCTCACTGCAAGCTCCGCCTCCCGGGTTCCCGCCATTCTCCTGCCTCAGCTTCCCGAGTAGCTGGGACCACAGGCGCCCGCCACCTCGCCCGGCTAGTTTTTTGTATTTTTTTTTAGTAGAGACGGGGTTTCACCGGGTTAGCCAGGATGGTCTCGATCTCCTGACCTTGTGATCCGCCCGTCTCGGCCTCCCAAAGTGCTGGGATTACAGGCTTGAGCCACCGCGCCCGGCCTAGCAGGAGGATTTCTTGAGCTCAGGAGTTCAAGACCAGCCTGGATAGCATAGTGAGACCCCATCTCTAAAAAAAAGATGAAAAATTATTTGGCCATGGTAGCTGGTGTCTGTAGTTCCAGCTACTCGGGAGGCTGAGGTGGGAGGATTGCCTGAGCACTGGAGGTCAAGGCCACAGTGAGCTATGATCATGACACTGCACTCCAGCCTGGATGACAGAGCCAGATCCTGTTTCAGATAAATAAAGCAAAGTAAAGTAAAGTAAAAAGTGTCTCCCTGATTAGTGGGGAAGTTACCCAACTTTTTTATTTTTAAAGGGAGTCTCACTCTGTCTCCCAGGCTGGAGTGTAGTGGCACGATCTCCTCTCACCGCAACTTCCACCTCCCAGGTTCAAGCAATTCTCCTGCCTCAGCCTCCCCAGTAACTAGGATTATAGGCATGCGCCACCATACCCGGCTAATTTCTTTTTTTTTTTTTTTATTTTTTTTGAGACGGAGTCTCGCTCTGTCGCCCAGGCTGGAGTGCAGTGGCCGGATCTCAGCTCACTGCAAGCTCCGCCTCCCGGGTTCACGCCATTCTCCTGCCTCAGCCTCCCGAGTAGCTGGGACTACAGGCGCCCGCCAGGTCGCCCGGCTAGTTTTTTGTATTTTTAGTAGAGACGGGGTTTCACCATGTTAGCCAGGATGGTCTTGATCTCCTGACCTCGTGATCCGCCCGTCTCGGCCTCCCAAAGTGCTGGGATTACAGGCTTGAGCCACCGCGCCCGGCCTAATTTCTTGTATTTAGTTGAGACGGGGTTTCGCCATGTTGGACAGGCTGTTCTCAAACTCCCGACCTCAGGCGATTCCCCTGCTTGGGCCTCCCAAAGTGCTGGGATTACAGGCGTGTGCCACCACGCCCAGCAGTTACAAAACTTTTACGAGTTTATTGTTGTTCATGTTGCCTCTTCAGGGAATTTTGTTTATAAAGTACCTATTCTTCAAGGCTCCATTAAAACACCTCCCTCTCCATAAAGTATTTCCAGATCTCCTCCATCAAGCAGATAGGATTTCCTTTGGACTTCTGTAATCCTTTCTTTCTACATCTTGGGTTTCACTCACTTCTTATTTAATCTTGCATTACAGTCACTTGTGTACTTGTCTAAAGGGCAGTGACTATGTTTAACTCAACTTTATGCCCTTGTTCATACTAGTACAAAAGTAAACATTTCATAAATCTTTGTTGAATCAAATCATACTCCTCCCCTGCTTATAAAACCTTAAATCATTTCCTATTGTCTACAGAAGAGAGTGGAATGTCCTTTAACGTAGAATTTAAGACCCTTCCACAGGCTATAGCATCAACCTTCCTTTCTTGCTCTTCTCCTGGGAGGACCTTGCTTTCTGCCCCAGATACTAGATTCTTCATCCACAATAAGGTCCCAGTCCACTAATGTTTGACTTTTCTCTCTGCAGCTGGGATGGCAGGTTGGTCCCACCCATTTTAGTTGCCTATAAAATTCTTTTTTTCTTTTTTTTTTTTGAGATGGAGTCTTGCTCTGTTGCCCAGGCTGGAGTGCAGTGGCATGATCTTGGCTCACTGCAACCTCCCCGTCCTGGATTCAGGCAATTCTCCTGCCTCAGCCTCCCGAGTAGCTGGGATTACAGGCACCTGCCACCATGTCTGGCTAATTTTTGTATTTTTAGTAGAGACAGGGTTTCACCATGTTGACCAGGCTGGTCTCGAACTCCTGACCTCAGATGATCCGCCTGCCTCCGCCTCCCAAAGTGCCGGGATTACAGGCGTGAGTCACCGCGCCCTGTCTGAGCCACCGCGCCCGGTCTAATTTTTGTATTTTTAGTAGAGACGGGGTTTCACCATGTTGGCCAGGCTGGTTTTGAACTCCTGATCTCGTGATCCGCCCGCCTCAGCCTCCCAAAGTGCTGGGATTACAGGCATGAGCCACCACGTCCAGCCCAAATTCTTTAAGAGAAAAATCTCTTGGGATCCTGAAGCCAGAAGCTTGATTTTATCACTGAGTCTGCCCTGAATCTGTCAGTTATGTACTAAGAATACATAAATTTCTTGATCCAGGTGACTTGGGCTTAACTGAAGGAAACCTGAAGCATCTAAATGTTAGCACTTCAGCCTGAGTCTAGGCACCAGCATAGCATGTCCTCCCTCTCCAGAGTCAGAGGCATGTTACAAACAGAATATATGGACACACATCAAACCCCACATTGTATCTTTCTAATTTATTCAATTTAATTCAGTAAACACTCATTACCTATTATATCCAGGCCTAGTTGAGGGTGCTTGGGATACAGGTATAAACATGACAGTTCTCTTGAGGAGCACAGAGTGGTTGTGGGAAACAGACATACAGACACGTAGTTTCTTTCTTTCTTTTTTCTTTTTTTTTGAGACAGAGTCTAACTCTGTCCTTCAGGCTGGAATGCAGTGAGATGATCTCAGCTCACCACAACCTCTGCCTCGCGGGTTCAAGCAATTCTCCTGCCTCTGCTTCCCCAGTAGCTGGGATTACAGTCATGCGCCACCACACCCAGCTTATTTTTGTATTTTTAGTAGAGACGGGTTTTTGCCATGTTGGCCAGACTGGTCTCAAATTCCTCACCTCAGGTGATCCTCCCGCCTCGGCCTCCCAAAGTGCTGGGATTACAAGTGTGAGCCACCGTGTCCAGCCCAGACACATAGTTTCAATACAAGAAGTCTATGTCAGCCAGGGAAGGGCTATCTTGAGAGTCAAGGAAGGCTTCCTGGAGGAGGCATCACTTACGCCAGTTGGTCCATGAATGAGAAAAATGCATACAAGCCATGATACTGAAATAAAGCTTTGTTTAATTAACCTTGACATGTAAATTCAGTCACAGAAGACATTCTGATACATGGGGGCATTGCCAGTGATTCCACGAAACTGAATAATGTGATTGATACTTGTGACTGAGAGAGCTTGTTTCTGTACTGTAAGGAAGGTGGCAGAACCTGGCCTTTTTTTAAAAAAAAATCAAACTGGACATGTGTCAGTGAACTGACTTGAGTCTTAGGGAGGAACATTGCTGCATAGCTGTATGTCTCTTGCGTTTTTTCCTGTTAGTCTTTTTTTTTTTAATTTTAATTTTTTTTTATTTTTTGAGACAGAGTATGACTCTGTTGCCCAGGCTGGAGTGCAGTGGGGTGATCTTGGCTTACTGTAAGCTCCGCCTCCCAGGTTCAAGCAATTCTCCTGCCTCAGCTTCCCAAATAGCTGGGCATCTCACCATGCCCAGCTAATTTTTGTATTTTTAGTAGAGACAGAGTTTCACCATCTTGGCTAGGCTGGTCTGGACCTCCAGACCTGAGGGGATCCACCTGCCTCAGCCTCTCAAAGTGCTGAGATTACAGAAGTGAGCCACCTTTCCTAGCCCTTTTTTTTTTTTTTTTTTTTTTTTTTTGAGACAAGGTCTTGCTCTGTCTCCCAGGTTGGAACACAGTGGTGCAATCACAGCTCCCAGGAGTCTCGACTTCCCCAGCTCAAGTGGTCCTCCCACCTCAGCCTCCCCAGTAGCTGGGGCCACAGGCATGCACCACTATGCCCAGCTAATTGTTTTTATTTTTTGTAGAGATGGGGTCTCATCATGTTTCACAGGCTGGTATCCAACTCCTGGGCTCAAGCAATCTTCCTGCCATGGCCTCCCAAATGCTAGGATTACAAGTGTGAGCCAGTGTGCCCATGTGTTAGTCTTTACATAACTGAATGGTGACTGAGTCTTGCAGTTTCTACCTTGCCCTGCTCTGGCATTATAAGTTGTAGAAGCCAGGCGCGGTGGCTCATGCCTGTAATCCCAGCCCTTTGGGAGGCTGAGGCGGGTGGATCACAAGGTCAGGAGATCGAGACCATTCTGACTAACACAGTGAAACTAAAAATACAAACAATTAGCCAGGCGTGGTGGCGGGTGCCTGTAGTCCTAGCTACTTGGGAGGCTGAGCGCAGGAGAATGGTGTCAACCTGGGAGGCAGAGTTTGCAGTGAGCAGAGATTGTGCCACTGCACTCCAGGAGTTGGATACCAGCTTGTGCAACATGATGAGACCCCATCTCTACAAAAAATAAAAACAATTAGCTGGGCATAGTGGTGCATGCCTGTGGCCCCAGCTACTGGGGAGGCTGAGGTGGGAGGACCACTTGAGCTGGGGAGGTCAAGACTCCTGGGAGCTGTGATTGCACCACTGTGTTCCAACCTGGGTGACGGAGCGAGACTCCGTCTCAAAAAAAAAAAAAAAAGTTGTAGTAGAAATGTCACTCATTGCCTGTAATCTCATGAGAGGCCTAGTTAGATTTTTCTGTACTGTACTTCCACAGGAGCTTATGGGAAGGTGACTTTCCATAAAGGATGTGAGCTTTCTACCACCCAAATATCAGTTCTAAAGAAAATGAGGCGTGATAAAGGAAGAAGGTATTGACAGGTGAAGCCAGCTGGGCTTCTGGGTCAGGTGGGCACTTGGGGAACTTTTCTATCTAGCTAGAGGATTAAAAATGCACCAATTAGTACTCTGTGTCTAGCTAAAGGATTGTAAATGCACCAATCGGCACTCTGTAAAATGGACCAATCAGCACTCTGTAAAATGGACCAATCAGCAGGATGTGGGTGGAGCCAAATAAGGGAATAAAACCTAGCCACCCCAGCCAGCAGTGGCAACCCGCTTGGGTCCCCTTCCATACTGTGGAAGCTTTGTTCTTTCATTCTTCACAATAAATCTTGCTGCTACTCACTCTTTGGGTCCACACTACCTTTATGAGCTGTAATACTCACCGCAAGGGTCTGCAGCTTCATTCCTCGAGTCAGCAAGACCACGAACCCACCAGGAGGATCAAACAACTCCGGACACGTCACTTTTACAAGCTGTTACGCTCACTGAGAAGGTCTGTGGTTCACTCCTGAAGTCAATGAGACCACGAACCCACCGGAAGGAATAAACTTGGGACACATCTGAACGTCTGAAGGAAAAAACTCCAGACACAACATCTTTAAGAGCTGTAACACTCGCTGCGAAGGTCCACGGTTTCATTCTTGAAATCAGTGAGACCAAGAACCCACCAAAAGGAATAAATTCTGGACACAGTATTTACAGCCCAGTGTCCACCCATTCCCCATGTAGCAACCCATGGTACCTGAGGAAAAAGGTCACAGCCTCTGCCAGTGGTGGGCATCTTTCCAAAGAGGTTCCACTTGGACTTTTTGAAGCATCATGTGGCTGTTAGTGAAGCCTGGGGTGAAGTTTGAGAAGCCTGGGCTGTTTGAGAAGCCTGTGGCTGTTTGAGAAGCCTGGGGTGAAGTTAACTAGACAAGAATCAGGGCATGATTGCACATGCACACACCTTTGCGATTTTTCTAGCTTGGTTTACACTGTTACTGCAACTTGTGCCCTTTCTCACCCTTTCCATTGGTCTTCCCTGCAAAGTCTTCCTTTTTTTGAGTTGAAGTCTCGCTCTGTTGCCCAGACTAGAGTGCAGTGGCACGATCTTGGCTCACTGCAAACTCCATCTCCTGGGTTCATGCCATTCTCCCGCCTCAGCCTCCCAAGTAGCTGGGACTACAGGCACCTGCCACGAGGCCTGGCTGATTTTTGTATTTTTAATAGAGACGGAATTTCACCGTGTTAACCAGGATGGTCTCCATCTCCTGACCTCATGATCTGCCCACCTCAGCCTCTCAAAGTGCTAGGATTACAGGCGTGAGCCACCATGCCCGACCCGTCAACTGTTCTGTTATCTGTGCTCCTAGATTTCTGTTTTGATGTCTGAAAGCTTCTTGAGGGTGCTTTGTCGAGTCTATATCCATCACATTCCTTGGTGGATGTGGCCTCACAAATCTTTCAACTCAGCCCTCTAGGTCCTTATGTGCATTGGTGGAGAATAGCGTTCACATATGTGGGCTTTGGGTCCAATGCAGTTTGAATTCTGAGTATGTCACTAACTAGTTGCATAATCTTTGGAACATTAATAACTTTGCTGATCTCAGTTTTCTCATCCTTAAATTGAAAATTCTAGTAGTTCCTACCTCATAGGATTGTTGTGAAGGCCAAATGAGATCAAATACTTACAACTGGACCTAAAGGGCACTGGTTACGAGTTAGCTGTTGTTACTAGTAACCCATTGTCATCCCTGTCGATGTTTCAGGAGTTTGCCATGGGTAACCCTACCATGCAGGCTTGTCTCGGGTTCTAACCCTGTGATGGGGTCTGGTGTTCCATGCCTCATTTACTGCTCTTTCCCCATACTTTGGTCTGACTCTCCAATGAGCTCATGATTCCTATGAGCTATTTCTGTCTCTTGGTGAGTCCTTAGATTTGTCCTTTGTCTTAGGCCTTGAAGACTGCAGTAGAACTTTGTGGCCTATTCTAACCCCAGCCCGGAAACCAATGCCCCAACTCCATTCTGGGCTGACTTCCTGGCTTCCTCCCACAACTTCTGGGTCTCTGTTTTTATATATTGTCCCTAGACTAGGACATGGGTGTTCACACATGTTTGTTGAAAGGTTTTCCGAGGCAATTAGGCATATTTAAGAGATGAATGAACACCTTCTCATTGATATGCTGTCCATAAACTAGGACACAGTGTTGAATGATGATTTGACAGAGATTTTAGAATCAGAGAGATACAGACTTGATCCTAACTCTGAATCTTATGGCTTAAGCAAAATACCTAACCTCTTCGTGCTTGTTTTCTCATTTGTAAAACAAGGATAATTATATTTCCTCATGGGGTTATTGTGAAGATTAAATGAGACAATATAAATAAAGCACCTAGCATTTTCTGGAACATGATAAGCAGTTGGTAAATAGCTGCAACTACCAACAGGTAGTTCAAAACTTTTCCTCCATCTGAAACACCAAGAGTTGAAGAAATGGCTGAAGTCGGAATACCTGGCAAGAGCTGTGCTTAAACACAAGATCTGGAATATCTGAATACCTTTAGGACAAGGTGAAATAGGTTTCTCTCAAACGAGTTGGTTAAGGAGTTAAGCATGATAGGTAATAGTTGAAGTTTCACAAGGATGAAAACTGGTACTTGACAGACAGCCACTTCATGGTATTCTGAAGTTTACTGGCCCTTTGTTCTATCTCTAGAACAAGGTGTTCTATCTCTTTTCCCAAGGTATTCAACATATAGAGAGACAAAGAAGATCAGTAATTACATAGACCAAATGGAGTATCTGATTTATTGTGGGCTACATCTGCTCAAAAGACTCATGAACTATATGGAGTTAGTCTTATCAGAGAGTAGCAGGGTGCCCAGCTAGCTCATAGTCCTTTTGATACAAAATTTCACCATTAGCATATTTGGCAACATTATTTATAAGCCACCCCAACCCCCTCCCCATACACTCAAGTTTCCTTAAGTGTATGTAATAGTTTTCTTTTTTTTTTTTTTTTTTTTTTTTTTGAGACGGAGTCTCGCTCTGCCGCCCAGGCTGGAGTGCTGTGGCCGGATCTCAGCTCACTGCAAGCTCCGCCCCCCGGGTCCCCGCCATTCTCCTGCCTCAGCCTCCCAAGTAGCTGGGACTACAGGCACCCGCCACCTCGCCCGGCTAGTTTTTTGTATTTTTTAGTAGAGACGGGGTTTCACCGTGTTAGCCAGGATGGTCTCGATCTCCTGACCTTGTGATCCGCCCGTCTCGGCCTCCCAAAGTGCTGAGATTACAGGCTTGAGCCACCGCGCCCAGCCAATAGTTTTCTATTGAAGTACAGGCAAGCTTGACTGGGTTCTTTGCTCAGAGTCTTACAAGGTCAAGATTAAAATATTCACTAGATTAAGGACTTACCTTGAGGCTGTGAGGAGAATCTGCTTCCAAGCTCATTTAGGCTATAGGCAGAATCAAGTTCCTTGCAGTTGCAGTTCTGAGGTCCCTGTTTCCTTACTGACTATCAGTCAGGGGCCACTCTTAACTTTTCAAGGCTGCTCTCAAGTCCCTTCCATGTGGACCCCTCCATATTCAATACCAGGAATGGCCCATTGAACCATTCCATGCTTTGAGTCTCTGACTTCTTTTGTCAGCTAAGGGAATCTCTCTGCTTATAGATGGCTCATGTGATGACCAGGATAATCTCCCCATCTTAAGATCAACTGTTTAGTAGCCTTAATTGCATCTGCAAAATCCCTTCAAAATAGTGCCTAGATAAGTGTTTGATTGAATAGCCAAGCATTGGGAATCTTGGACAGTCATCTCAGAATTCTGCCTACACAGCATACTTACAATCTCCTGAAAAGCTATCCTGTGAGGTCTGACAGTTATAGTACAAACCTCGGATAAACACTCCCATTTCAAAATGGAGAAATCAGCCAACAAGAAAGGGGCTACAGGCCCCATGCAAGTTTGAAAGCTGGAAGGGCAGTCATTAAATCTTAAAGCTCTGAAATAATCTTTGGCTCCACATTCCATATGCTGGGCACAGTGTTGCAATGGGTGGTCTCCCAAGGCATGGGGCAGCTCTACCCCTGTGGCTATGCATGATTCACCCATGATTGCTCTCATGGGCTCGAGTTGAGTGCCTGTGGCTTTGCCAGGCACAGAGTGCAAGCTGCTGTTGGATCTACCATTCTTGGATCTACAGGACGGTGGCCCTCTTCTCACAGCTCCACTAGGCAGTGTGCCCATTGGGAACTCTGTGTGGGGAATGTGTATTAATCTGTTCTCACACTGCTAATAAATACATACCCAAGACTAGGTAATTTATAAAGGAAAGGGGTTTACTTGACTCACAGTTCCACCCTGGGGTGGGGCTCACAACCATGGCAGAAGAAAAATGAGGGGCAAATTCACATCTTACATGGCGCCAGACAAGAGACCTTGTGCAGGGCAACTCCCATTTATAAAACCATCAGATCTCATGAGACTTATTCACTACCACTAGAATAGTATGAGGGAAACCACTCCCACGATTTAATTATCTCCACCTGGCCCCACCCTTGACACGTGGAGATTGTTACAAGTCAAGGTGAGATTTGTGTGGGGACACAGCCAATCCATATCAGTGTGCCAACCTTACAATTCCCCTTGGCACTGACCTAGTAGAGGTTCTTTGTGAGGGCTCCACCCCTACAGCACTCTTTTGCCTGGACACCCAGACTTGTCCATACACCCTCTGAAATCTAGGTGGAGGGTGGCAAGCCTAAAGTCCTGTGCTCTGTGCACCTGCAGGCTTAACACCACATGGAAGCCACCAGGGCTTTTGGCTTGTACCATCTGGAACTGCAGCCCAAGCTGTACCTGGACCCCTTTGAGCTGTGGCTAGAGGTGGAGCAGCCTGGATGTGGGAAGCAGTGTCCCAAGGCTGTGCAGGGCAGCAAGGCCCTGGGCTTGGTCCAGGAAACCATTCTTCCCTCCTAGGCCTCTGGGCTTATGATGGGAGGGGCTGCCATAAAGGTCTCTAAAATGCCTTTGAGGTCTTTTTTCCATAGTCTTGGCTATTAGTTCTTGGGTCCTTTTCAGTCAAGCAAATTTGTCTAGCAAGTGGTGGCTCCAAAGCCTGCTTGAATTCCTCTCCTGAAAAAGCTTTTTCTTTCTTTGCCACATAGCCAGGTTGCAAATTTTTCAAACTTTTATGCTGTGCTTCCTGTTTAAATATAAATTTCAACTTTAAGTCATTTATTTGCTCCCACATTTAAGTTAGGCTGTCAGAAGCAGCCATGACACATCTTGAATGCTTTGCTGCTTAGAAATTTCTTCTGCTGGTCAGGCATGGTGGCTCATGCCTGTAATCCCAGCACTTTGGGAGGCTGAGGTGGGCGGATCACCTGATGTCAGGAGTTCAAGACCAGCCTGATCAACATGGTGAAACCTCATCTCTACTAAAAATACAAAAATTAGCTGTGCATGGTGGTGGGTGCCTGTAATCCCAGCTACTCAGGAGGCTGAGGCATGAGAATTGCTTGAACCCGGGAGGCGGAGGTTGAAGTGAGCTGAGATGTGCCACTGCACTCCAGCCTGGGTGATAGAGCGAGACTCAGTGTCAAAAAAAAAAAAAAAAAAAAAAAAAAATTTCTTCTGTCAGACACCTTAGATCATCACTCTTTAGTTAAAAGTTCCACAGATCCCTAGGGCATGGACAGAACACAGCCAGGCTCTTTGCTAAGACATAACAAATATGACCTTTATTTTAGTTCTCAATAAGTTTCTCACTTCCATCTGAGACCTTGTCAGCCTGGCCTTCATTGTCTATATCACTATCAGCATTTTGGTTGAAACCATGTAACCAGTCTCTAAGGAGTTCCAAACTTTCCCTCATCTTCCTATCTTCTTCTGAGCCCTCCAAACTCTTCCAACTTATACTTGTTACCCAGTTCCAAAGTCAGTTCCACATTTTCAGGTATCTTTATAGCAGTACCCTACTCCTTGGTACCAATTTTCTGTGTTAGTCCATTTTTGCATTGCTAGAAAGAAATACCTGACACTGGGTAATTTCTTTTCTTTTTTTCTGAGACAGAGTCTTGCTCTCTTACCCAGGCTGGAGTGCAGTGGTGCAGTCTTGGCTCACTTCAACCTCCACCTCCTGGGTTCAAGTGATCCTCCTGCCTCAGCCTCCTCAGTAGCTGGGATTACAGGCACACACCATCACACCTTGCTTTTTTTTTTTTTTAGTAGAGATGGGGTTTCATTGTGTTGATCAGGCTGGTCTTGAACTCCTGACCTCAAGTGATCCACCCACCTCCACCTCCCAAAATGCTGGGATTATAGGTGTGAGCCACTGTGCCTGGCTGAGACTGGGTAATTTATAAGAAAAGAAATTTAATTGACTCACAGTGTTGGAGACTGTACAGGAAGCATAGTGGCATCTGGTTCTGAGGAGGCCTCAGGAAGCTTCCAATCATGGTGGAAGGTGAATGGGGAGGAGGCACATCACATGGTGAAATTAAGAGCAAGAGAGAGAGAGAGAGAGTGCCACACACTTTTAAATGACCACTTTTAAATGACCAGATCTCATGAGAACTTACTCACTAGCACAAGAACAAAACCGCCCCCATGATCAAATCACCTCCCACCAGGCCCCATCTCCAACACTGGGGATTATAGTTCAACATGAGATTTGGATGGGGACAAATATCCAAACTATATCAACAATTATGTTACTTCTCCATCTACTTTTCTCCTGGTAGCTGGCTAGTTTCTTTTAATACTGATTGTAAGACCTATCCTGATTTCAGAGGCATTTAAATATAAAAAAACTTGGGACTTATGTCTTGAAAATGTTGTATTTACTAGACAGTAAGACTTATTTCTGAAGACACCTGGTTTCTAAAGTACTACTGGGAAATATAATAAATGAGGAAGTGATTAATTTTGCCTGGGGAGTAGGTGACATTTGAATTGGGTCTGGGAAGTTCAGTAGGAGTTTCCCAGGCAGATAATAGGCTAAAAGGTATTCCAAGCAAGGGAAACTTCTATTATGGTGCTTATCTCAAGATACCTTGTTAATATTGTTTGACTCCTGCTGGCTTACAAATTCTTTGTGGTCATGAACCAATTTTGACTCCCCAAATGACCATTTACCTCATTATTTTGTCATTTATTCATTTCATATTTAATAATTTTATTCATATTTATATTTGCTGACAAAATAGTATTTCCAGCAGCTCATTTTAAATACAAACAAGCAAGCAAACCCCACACAAATCCAGTGTAATAGCACTGCCTGGAGAAGCCACTGTTAATATATTGGTGTCTATACTTCAAGGCTTTGTCTATTCAAATGCACATATCCATTAATACATCTATCTATCTATATTTAAAACAAAATGGTATCATATTTATTAATCATAATTTGATATTTTCACTTAACCACAATATTAAAATATCGTACTGCCGGCCTGTACATTTTTTGCCCACCCAGCCTCCCACTGAAGGAAATAATGCCCAGCTCATAGTTCTCTATGCTTAATTGTCTGTATCTCCTGATCACAGTTGACTGAAGTAAAGGATCAGCATCTAATCTAAGGGCAGCCTGCCTGTGGGTGGTCAGAGATGTACCCACAGGATGGAAAGCTGAGCTGGGTCAATCATATGCCACTCTATGGGTTATGGAGTTAGGCAATTGAGATGATCCTCAATGGAGCTGATGATGTAAGGATACCATGACCTTCAGTCAAAGCCATGGCAAGGCAAGCAGAAACAAGACTTGTGAGGGAATAGAAAAAGTTAAATAGAGGAAGCTGGTTATCAAAGAGTGGAGAGTAGAGCCATTCTGTGGAAAAGCAGAGATGCTCAGAGGAGTGAAACCATGACTTTAAGCTTTCATTAGTCCTGGTTTTTTTGTTTAGTGTAGTTTTGTTTTTGGTGCAGTTCCAGTCCATACAGGCCTTTATAATAAAGGCCCCCCTTCCAGTCTTTTTTCCTCTAGAAGTAAAACTGTGCATGTCTGTTTCCTGTAGCCAGTCAAGCCTGACCAGACCACAGATCATCACTGTTCATGGCTATACGGCATTCTATTGTGTATAGCTGCCATCACTGATTTAAACACCTACTGATGGACATTTGAGTAATTTCCAAGGAGCATCTTCATGGATAATTTTTGCACATTTAATAAAAGCACAATATCCTTATGATATATTCTAAGAAGTGAATTTTTTTTTGGTTGAAGAATAGATGCATAATGTGAAACTGGTCTTTAGAAAGACTATATTAATTTATTGCCTACTAGCATTGCATAAGAGTGGTTGCTTTTTTACCCCTTTGCCAATAATATCAATTAAAAAGACAAACCAAAATGTTGCTACATATGATAGGCAAGAAGTGATATGTGGTATGTTATTTATTTATTTTTTTTTGGTGATGGGGTCTCACTCTGTCTACCTGGGCTGGAGCACAGTGGTGGGATCACAGCTCACTGCAGCCTCAACTCCCAGGCTCAAGCAATCCTCCCACATCAGCCTTTTGGGTAGCATGCCACCACGCCAGGCTAATTTTTTGTATTTTCTGTAGAGACAGGGTTTTTCATGTTGCCCAGGCTGGTCTTGAACTGCTGGAATCAAGCAATCCTCTCGCCTCTGCCTCCCAAGGTGCTGGGGGATTATAGGTGTGAGCCGTCATGCCTGGCCAGCATGTTATTATCTTAATGCCTATTTCTCTGAATCTTGAGTTTATTCACCAGGAATGTGGGCTTTGTCATTAGACAGGCCTGGGTTTGAGTTCCAGCTCTGCCTCTTGCTGTGTGGCTTCAGGTAAATAACCTAGGTCTCCATTTTTCCAAGTGTAAAACGGACATAACGGGATTATTACAAGGATCAGCTGAGAAAATAAATATGCAACACTTGGTATAGTAAGGTATCAGTAGAGTTGGTAACTGTCTTAACATTTCTGTGGCTTTCACCTCAGACAAATTTTATAATTAAGTAAAGAAAGACTTCATGGAATACACAATTGGATTAATATGTTGGAATTAAGAAGAAATATTTCCGCTGGGCATGGTGGCGTACGCCTATAATCCCAGGACATTGGGAGGCCAAGGTGGGTGGATCATCTGAGGTCAAGAGTTCGAGACCAGCCTTGCCAACATGGTGAAACCTCACCACTAGTAAAAATATAAAAATTAGCTGGATGTGATGGTGTGCGCCTGTAATCCCTGCTACTCAGGAGGCTGAGGCAGGATAATCACTTGAACTTGGGAGGCTGAGGTTACAGTGAGCCGAGATTGCGCCACTGCACTCCAGCCTGGGCGAGAGAGTGTGGCTCCGTCTCAAAAAAGAAAGAAAGAAAAAGAAATATTTCACATTTTATGTATTCTCAATGTTTAAGAAAATTTGGCCTATTTGAATGATAGCGTTTTTGTAAATCATTTTAAATGTGTAATTGAGTTAGTTTTAGACTTAGGTTTTGAGTTGAAAGCTTACTAAGTTTACTTATGGAATCACGCCATCTAAGAGAATATTAGCTTCGTTATGCTTGTAATGTTTATTTATAGGAATTATAAGTTTTGAAAAAGTTTAAACAATTGAATGAATTAGAAAGAAAATCTAGGCCGGGCGTGGTGATTCACACCTGTAATCCCAGCACTTTGGGAGGCAGAGGTGGGTGGATCACCTGAGGTCAGGAGTTCAAGACCAGCCTGGGCAACATGGTGAAATCCTGTCTCTACTAAAAATACAAAAATTAGCTGGGCGCAGTGGTGCGTGCCTGTAATCCCAGCTACTCAGGAGGCTGAGGCAGGAGAATTGCTTGAGCCCAGGAGGCAGAGGTTGCAGTAAGCCGAGATTGTGCCATTACACTCCAGCCTGGGGGACAGAATGAGACTCCCTCTCAAAAAAAAAAAAAAAAAAAATTATGAGAAAGTTTTAAACAATTGAATGAACTAAGAAGAAAATCTAGGCCAGGCACAGTGGCTCACGCCTGTAATTTTAGCACTTTGGGAGGCTGAGGCCAGCGGATCACAAAGTCAGAAGTTTGAGACCAGCCTGGCCAACATAGTGAAACTCCATCTGTAATAAAAATACAAAAAAAAAAAAAAATTAGCCAGGCGTGGTGGTGGGTGCCTGTAATTCCAGCTACTTGGGAGGCTGAGGCAGGAGAATCGCTTGAACCTGGGAGGCGGAGGTTGCAGTGAGCCGAGACTGCGCCATTGCACACCAGCCTGGGCGACAAGAGTGAAACTCCGTCTCAAAAGAGAGAGAAAAAAAGAGAAAGTCTAATATAGACAATAGAATAGGCACAATTCATTCTTTATTTTTAAATTTAATTATTATTATGTTTTTTTATTTTTATTTTTGAGGTGGAGTCTCACTCTATTGCCCAGGCTGGAGTGCAGTGGTGCGATCTCGGCTCACTGAAAACTCTGCCTCCCGGGTTCACGCCATTCTCCTGCCTCAGCATCTGGAGTAGCTGGGACTACAGGTGCCTGCCACCATACCCGGCTAATTTTTTTTTTTTTTTTTTTTGTATTTTTAATAGAGGCAGGGTTTCACCGTGTTAGCCTGGATGGTCTCCATCTCCTGACCTCGTGATCCGCCCACCTCAGCCTCCCAAAGTGCTGGGATTACAGGCCTGAGCCACTGCACCCGGCAATTATTATTAGTTTTTAAAAGACAGTCTTGCTCCGTCAACCAGGCTGGAGTGCAGGAGCACGATCTCAGCTCACTGCAACCTCTGCCTCCCGGGTTCAAGTGATTCTCCTGCCTTAGCCTCCCAAGTAGCTGGGACTACAGGCGTGTGTCACCATGCTCAGCTAATATTTTTGTATTTTTAGTAGAGACGGGGTTTCACCATGTTGGCCAGGCTGGTCTCGAGCTCCTGACCTAAGGTGAGCCACCCGCCTTGCCCTCCCAAAGTGCTGGGATTACAGGTGTGAGCCACTGTGCCTGCCCTAGTAGGCATAATTTTAAATATTTGAAGATGTTGAATTAACTGAGTGAGACTTAAAAAAAAAATTCAGAGGCCGGGCGCGGTGGCTCAAGCCTGTAATCCCAGCACTTTGGGAGGCAGAGACGGGCGGATCACAGGGTCAGGAGATCGAGACCATCCTGGCTAACCCGGTGAAACCCCGTCTCTACTAAAAAATACAAAAAAAAACTAGCCAGGGCGAGGTGGCAGGCGCCTGTAGTCCCAGCTACTCGGGAGGCTGAGGCAGGAGAATGGCGCAAACCCAAAAGGCGGAGCTTGCAGTGAGCCGAGATCCGGCCACTGCACTCCAGTTTGGGCGACAAAGTGAGACTCCATCTCTAAAAAAAAGAAAAAAAAAAGAAAAAAAAAATTCGGGAAATTTCAGAATGCTCCGTGTCCTTGCCGCCATTGCGGCTGCCTTTCTCAAGAATGCTTGGCCCAAGTTGCGGGTGCTGGTCCTGTTCCTCACCATCGGGGACCTAGCTATAAATCTGACCCCAGTCTGTCCCTAGACCATGTACTCCACCAGGATCAACCAGGCCACGCCCCACAACAACCCAGTGCTCCTCCGAGATGGTGGGAACATACTGGATATTCCCAGCCACCCCCAAGGCCCAAGCTTGGAGTGGCTGAAGAAACCTGCAAGCACTTCCATTGACATGGAGAAGACCATGTCCCCTATGGCCCCCAATAAAAATGTGACCCCCCCAATAAATAAATCATTCAGTTTCTGAAAAGTGTTTGGTAAAATGTGCTAGACTTATAAATAGAACAATATAATTTGTAAAGTGAACTTAAAAGCTTAAGAATGGAATAACTTTTTACTTTGTAGATTTAATAAACCAAACACTTGTCCATTTTTCTACAGCGGTGTTTTGTTCTTACAGGTTTTCAAGTATCTTTAATAGTTTGAAGGAAGAGTGAATACATTGAAAATAGCTGGAGCAAAACATCTGGAGTCAGGCTATGATTTGGCATGCTAAATCATGCTGAACTTGGCCCATTATCTTGAAGGGAGTAATAAAAAAAAAATTAAAAAGAGAAACACAATCGCATTTGCACTTTAGAGAGAACACCGTGGTAACTGTGAGGATCTGGTTGGCAGAAGGGAGACTACAGCGTAATCACAACGGAGATGGAGACAAAAGTAGACACCTCAGAAATAAACACAGATTGGATGTAGGGCGTGAGGAAAGGAGCCTGGGGTATTCCCAGTGGGAATTGAGTACTTCTATGAATGGAGAATATAGCAGGAACAGGGTCAGTATTTGACACGTGGGATTGGAAGTGTCTGCGCTATGCACAGGTGAAAGTGTTCATTAGCTGAAAATACCAACGGACTTCCAGATGATCTGGTCTGGTGATACATATTGAGGAGTCCGCAGCAGTTATAGGCGAGTGTAGAAGAGGTTACTGAGTTGGGCAAAGAATAAACGGAATAGGGCCGGGTGCGGTGGCTCACACCTGTAATCTCAGCACTTTGGGAGGCCGAGGCGGGTGGACTACCTGAGGTCAGGAGTTCGAGACCAGCCTGACCAACATGGTGAAACCCCGTCTCTACTAAAAATATAAAAAAAGTAGCTGGGCGTGGTGACGGGCGCCTGTAATCCCAGCTACTTGGGAAGCTGAGGCAGGAGAGTCAGCTTCGTTTGAACCCGGGAGGCAGAGGTTGCAGTGAGCCGAGATCACGCCACTGCACTCTAGCCTAAGCGACAGAGCAAGACTCCATCTCAAATAAATAAATAAATAAATAAATAAATAAATAAATAAATAAGAAAAAAGAAAAAACAGAAGAGGGCTGCGCTCAGAATACCGTTGAATACCAATATCTGAAGGGCAAGCCACAAGGTGCAGGGGGCAGAGGCATCCCCGGTAAGGGAAAAGAGCAAAGAACAATGTCAAGGGATCTAAAGGTAGGGAGTTTGGACAGAGTTCCGCTTTAGCATCTGCATCTCAAATACCTGGGTAATCTGGTGACTGCTGCCGAATCTAAGATGACTGAGGCCAGGTTGCCAAACTGTGGAGAGTGGGGTTGGAGGGCTTTTATGGCAGTTTGGGGCCTGCTTGTGTCCAACAAGACACCCTGGGCCACCTTCTCCAAGTATTGGTGCAGAGGTTAGCTGGGCCGGCAAGAGAAGGGAGATGACCCACTATTTTGATTTCAGGTAGCAGACACCAGCAGCTTTTCGGTTAGAGTTGCGGATAGGGCGGTGGCCCTGGGGGCGGGGCTATAAGCCTGGGCGGGCATTCCCGGCAGGGCAAGCTCAGCGTGAGCCCGATTGGAGGATGGGCTCTACCTTCTTCCTTCCGCCTACGGAGACGGTAGCTGGATGCCTGCGGGGCCGGGCTGAGGGGGCGGAGTTGGGGGCGGGGTATGGTGACGCTGGCCCCGCCTCTTTCCGGCCGCTCAGGGCGGTGCGGCAGGGCGGTGTCGCTCGGGCGGTCCCGCTGGGACTGGGCCTGCGGGGTGGGGTTGACGGAATGGGCGGGGCCTCGGGGACCCGGGCAAGCCCGCGCACTTGGCAGGAGCTGCAGCTGCCGCTGTCCGCGCCTCTAAGGTTTCACGGCTTCTTCAGCAGAGACCCGGGCTCGGCCGCCATGTCCTCCGCAGACGAGGTTGACGGGCTAGGCGTGGCCCGGCCGCACTATGGCTGTGAGTGCGGGGCTCTGCGGCGCGGGGCTTCGGGGCCAAGCTAACTTGCAGACGAGGCGCGATTTTCTTGGGGGCTCGGCCGGGCGGGTGGGGCAGGGCGGCTGCCGGCAGCTCGGACCCGGAAGAGCCGCCCCGGTGGGGCGGCGGGCGGGGAGGCCCCTGGTGCTCGCCCCCTCAGGGTCCGAGGCGGCGGAGAGGACCTCCGAGGCCTCCCGCCCTAGCTGGGGCCGCGGTAGGGGGAGCCCCACCCGGCCCCTCCCGTCGCCCAAGCTCGACCGAGATTGGGGAAGACGGCCTAGGGTGAGGTGGCAGGAGGACCGCGCAGGGCGTGTCCCGGGGACTGGGGTCTGGGTACGCGGGCTCTGCCCGTTTCGTGGAAAGGCGCTGCCCTAGTATTGCCTGCGGGGTAGACCAGGGTCCAGACCTGTCCGGCCCCAGGCTAGCTAAGAGGTGCCGTCCTGGGCAAGTCACGTCAGTTTTCTCGGGCTTAGTTCCCTCCTCAAGAGTTCAAAAGTAAAATAGTTAAAAAAAAAAAAAAAAAAAAATAGAAACAAAATCCTAAGACTTCCTCATTTTCTGTTGTTGGCCCTGGACGTCATTGAACTGCGGGCAGGATTGGCTAAAGGAGGACCCTTTGGGATTATGAGGTTTTCGATTTTATTTTATATTCTGGGAATAATGTTCTTTTTTAAAGGATCAACATTTCACGCATCAACAGTTATTTGTGAGGTATTGTGCCACATTTATGAAATTAAAGATGAGTAAGATCAGGCCCTGCCTCCAAAGAACGTTTTAATCAGAGAGTCAGACAGGTGTGCATGCTAATGATTATAAGGTGGCAATAACGATAAAAGATGCTGAGCTTACTAGCCATACAGAGTAATGTAGGTAAGGAGAAGGGGCTTAGGGAACACAGTATGAGCACGGAAGGTGACTTTTTTTTTTTTTTTTTGAGACAGAGTCTTTTTTTGTCGCCCAGCCTGGAGTGCAGTGGTGCAGTTTCAGCTCACTGCAAACTCCCACCTCCCAGGTTCAAGCGATTCTCCTGCCTCAGTCTCCCGAGTAGCTAGGACTACAGGCGTCGGCCCACCACACTGGCTAATTTTTGTATTTTTAGTAGAGACAGGGTTTCACCGTGTTGGGCAGACTGGTGTCAAACTGCTGATCTCAAATGATCCCTCCGCCTCGGCCTCCCAAAGTGTGAGCCACTGCACCTGGCCTGAAGGTGACATTTGAACAGAACCTTGAAGAATGCTGTGTAGAAAGTTTGACAGGTGGCCAGGCATAGTGGCTCCTGCGTGTAATCCCAGCACTTTGGTAGTCCGAGGTGAGAGGATCGTTTGAGGCCTGGAGTTTGAGACCAGCCTGGGCAGCATAGTGAGACTCCATCTCTTAAAAAAAAAAAAAAAAAAATTAGCCAGTCGTGGTGGCCTACGCCTGTGGTCCAAGCTGCTTGGGGCTGAGGTAGGAGGATCATTTGAGCCCAGAAAGTCGAGGCTGCAATAAGCCATGATTGTGCCACTGCACTCCAGCCTTAGTGACAGAACAAGACCCTGTCTTAAAAGAAGAACAGTTTGATAGGGCATGTGGAACAAGAGACAGGATTTGAGGGAAGAGCATGAACAAAGGTATTGAAGAGTAGAGGGACACTGTGTTGGGAACTGAGTGGTGTGGACTGCACAGTGGTGGGAGGAAGGGCAGAGGAAAGTTTCCAAAAATAGTTGGGACCAGACTGGGAAAGGCCTTGAATACCTTCCCAAGGAGTTAGGAATTTATTCCATACCTGGTGCCCATGAAGGAAGCAGATTGCTTCAAGGATAAGCTCAGGCTTTGGAGACAGACTCTGCGGATTTGGATTCAGGCCCTGCCACTTATTAGCCATGGGGCTGGGCTCAGCCAGCCTCAATTTCCTCATCTGTAAAATAGGAGTGATAATCACAGGATTGTTGTGGGGTTTCAATGAGAGAATGCGTGTAAAATGCTTAGTATAGTTACTGTCACTTATTTCTCAATAACTGCAAGCTTTGGTCATTAATAAAAGAGGGAAACAACATTATCAGATCTGTATTTAGAAGGAGTTCTGGCAGATAGGGACAGATTTGGGCCAAAATCTCAAGACGGTATTTTTCAAGATTACACTAAAACTTAGTACATATTTATACTATCATCCATGTTTAAAAAGGTCAAGATGAGTATAGTTGAAACCACATAGTTCTTGTTTTAGGAAAGTCATTGTAGTACATCTGGCTAGCTACACACTCATTAGTTACCCTGACTTTCTAGGTGAGTAGCAGGAAATTGATTCTGTGGCAATCTTTCATCACTCGGGAACGCTACAGATCCTGGTGTTTACATTCTTTCTTTTATGTTTTAGCTGTCCTGGATAATGAAAGACTTACTGCAGAGGAGATGGATGAAAGGAGACGTCAGAATGTGGCTTATGAGTACCTTTGTCATTTGGAAGAAGCAAAAAGGTAAAGATTGGCTGGCTGGAGAGAAGATTAAGAGAAGGGAACTGATAATAGTGTGAAGACAAATAAAGATTTCTTTGAGGCTGAGCACAGTAATCCATGCCTGTAATTCCAACACGTTGGGAGGCCGAGGTGGAGGGGATCACTTGAACCCAGCTGTTTGAGACCAGATTGGGCAACATAGTGAGACCTCATCTCTATAAAAAAATTTAAAAAGTTAGCCGAGCATGGTGGTGTGCGCCTGTAGTCCTAGCTACTTGGGAGCCTGAGGAGGGAGGATCACTTGAGTCCGGGAGGTCGAGGCAGCAGTGAGCTGTGTTCTCACCACTGTGCTCTCGCCTGGGTGACAAAACTGTTTTGGGGGCAGGGGAAAAAAGAAAAGATTTATTTGAGTATGTTATAGATGTAACTGGGAAGCTGGTGGTTGAGGGAATAAGTATAGGTAGGGTATTTATTTATGGCAATAAGCAGCCTTGATGACAGTTTATCATGAATTACTGTGATGGGCATTTAAGTGTACTGAAAAATTTTCCAGGTTTGTATTGTTCAGTTTTATGCTTATTGTGCATGTTTTGGGCATTACCAACTGTCGGGTGGAAAGTAGCATTTTTAGGGTTTGAGGTTTTTGGCTTTAATGTTTCACTTATTCTTCATGAATTTTGATTTATATATGAATTGAGTCTCCTTCTATGACCTGTGGAGTGGGTGCTTGGTTTGGGAGGCTTAGAAGTGTAGTACTGTTGGTGTAGGTTCATCTGTTTGGCAATATTCAGAGGCAGCATCCTCTGCATTCTTTGTGAAGTGAATTTGTAAAGCTGTTCTTTTTCTTTTTCAGATGCCCCACAACCTTGTGGTCTTAATTTTAGAGTGTCATTTTGGTATCAGTGATTAATTTCTTTTGTTCTGGTGCTTGTGTTCTTTTGCAGAGTCCCAGGGTAGATGTAATTATAGATCATGTATTCTATAAGTGACCTTGGGTGAAGGCAAGTGAGGGGTAATGAAATATCTGTAATTAACATTTAATAAAAAGGGTGTTTGAAATGGTGCTAATAAACGTAGGGGTGTGTGTGTGTGTGTGTGTGTGTGTGTGTGTGTGTGTGTATTTTAATTCTGAAAATCTTAAAATGCTACAGGAAATTCCAGAGAACAATACAACAAACATCTTTGTATCCCAGAACTAACAAATGTTAACACTTGAGATATTTCCCTTTCCTCTAAAACCAAACAAAACAAAACCAACATCGCTGCATTTAAAGTCTCTTTTGTGCCTCTCTGGTCCCATTCTTCCTTCTCCTGGGGCAAACTCTAACCTGTATTTTGCATGCCCTCTTGTATCTAGGCTTGTTTTCTGAGCTTAAAACTTCCAGGAAACTGGAGCTTGGGTTTCAGTGATGACTTAAGTGAGGAGGATAACACTTGTCTTTCTAAATAATAGAAGATGACATAGCAAGACATGCTATATCACTAGAAAAGGGGACATTTTCTCATGAAGTTTATAAGAAAACAAAAATTGTAAGTTCTCTGCCATTTAAATTGTGGATTTCTAGGTTTGGAAGGTCAAAGAATTTGAAAGCTGCAGCCGTTCTAAGAGATCATCTTGTGCTCTGTGGAGCTTTGGTGATTCCACTGAGGTGACCTGGGGGTGAGAGGGAAGAGCCTCAACACACCTTCCAAAGTAGCTCTGCTTTTGATTTACTGTTGAATTTCCTGAAAAAATTCACTTTTTACAGAGGGTATTTTGGCTAACACCTCCCCTTCCCCAAACACTACCACTAATCTAGTTCAACCGCTAATCTTGTTCAACCATCTCATTTAATGAGGAAACTGAAGCCTGAGTTTTTTGGTCTACTTGTAGTTTTCTTGATTGAAGAATAGTTTCTATCTTTTTTTTTTTTTTTGTACAGAGTCTCGCTCTGTTGCCCAGGCTGGAGTGCAGTGGCGTGATCTTGGCTCACTGCAACCTCCACCTCCCGGGTTCAAGCGATTCTTCTGCCTCAGCCTCCTGAGTAGCTGGAATTACAGGCACCTGCCACTACGCCTGGCTAATTTTTGTATTTTTAGTAGAAACAGGGTTTCACCATAACGGCCAGGCTGTTCTCAAACACCTGACCTCAGGTGATCCACCCACGTCAGCCTCCCAAAGTGCTGGGGTTACAAACATGAGCCACTGTGCCTGGCCTCATCATTTTTTGTTAACTGTGGTTGTTAACCAGATGTGTGCATTAGAATCACCCGGGGAACTAAAAAAAAAAAAAAAAAATACAGCTATCTGGGCCTTACCATAGAAATTGTGGTTCCATAGATCTGGGTGGGAGGTCCAGACATATATATAGTAGTCCCTTGGTATCTGTGGGGGTTTGGTTCCAGGACACCTGCAGATACCAGAATCCACAGTTGCTCAAGTTCCTTATATAAAATGGCATAGTATTTGCATATAACGTTAGCATATTACATATTATATACTTTAAAACATCTCTAGATTACTTATACCTGATCCAATGTAAATGCTACATAAATAGTTGTTACACTGTATTGTTTTATTTGTATCTTTATTTTTTTTCTGACTATTTTTGATCCATAGTTTGTTGAGTCCATGGATGCAGAACCCACGGATAAGGAGGGCCGACTGTATTTTAAATGCCTCTAGTGATTCCCATGGTCCTTCCTTGCCCCCCACTCCTCCCCCTGTTGAGAAACAAGATTTAAAACAATTTTAGAACTCTGCCTTATGCTGGGATATCATGGTCTGAGTAAAATGTTACACTTCATCATATTTTCTTCATCAGGTGCTGCATTAGCAAGACATTTTCTTTTCAGCTACTCTAGAGCGTCTTTTTTTCTGTCAGATGTTTTTTTCCAGTATAGGAAAGTAGCCCATTTCCTTTAAAGACCACCCAGGGGCATGATCCCCTGGGGTGTTTTTTAGTTGAGTGCTTTTGCATACTTAAAAAGTAACTGTCCGGGCACCGTGGCTCATGCCTGTAATCCCAGCACTTTGGGAAGCTGAGGCAGATGGATCACCTGGAAGTCAGGAGTTGGAGACCAGCCTGAGCAACATGGAGAATCCCCATCTCTACTAAAAATACAAAATTAGCCGGGCGTGATGGCAGCTGCCTGTAATCCCAGCTACTCGGGAGGCTGAGGCAGAATTGCTTGAACCTGGGAGGTGGAGGTTGCGGTAAGCCGAGATAGTGCCACTGCACTCCAGCCTAGGCATCAAGAGTGAAACTGTCTCAAAAAAAAAAAAAAAAAAGGCAGTGGAGACATTGTGATGATCTTCGGGTTTTTTTTTTTTTTTTTTTTTTTTTAAGGGAGGACATAATAGTGGCATATTACCCTAGCACACCCTGCCCATTGGCCTGGCATCATGGAAAGGTGCCTGGTCTATTTTATGGAGGCAATCATAAAACTGGGTGTGGTGATTTTTGTTGTTGTTTAAGGCTTTGATTTTAAAAAATCAATGTTGAAAGCACCTATTTAGATTGTATAACTAGAGAGGCCAAAGGAAAGAAGCCTGGGAATGTTATGGTGAGAAAAGAGGACTAGAATCCCTGTCAGCCACCTATGTGGCTGCTGCCACCCCTAAAAAGTGTTGGGAATGCACCAAGGACAATTGGCATGCTCTTTGTTATTAGCTAGCTATTAATCTCTTCCAGTTCTTTCTCCTACCTTGGTAAGCCGTGCTGTATCTTGTGTGTTCCTAGGGCCCCTCTTTCCCCTCTAGCACTAGGCCCAGTTTGCCTTTTTGGTTTGGTTCCATCCTGTTTCCTTCATAACCTCCACCCCTCCCAAGTTGGAGGAGCCCCAAGATCTGGGATTTACGGTAACTCCAAGGCCAGGAATAAAGATCATAGAGATCGGAGAGAGAAAAGGTTCCCCTCCTCAGTTCTATTTATAATACCTCTACTCCTCCTACTAAAAGCTCCACCTTTTAGTACAGTGGCCCCATTGTGTATCCTGGGGCACTCCATTTTCTCCTATGCCTGTAACAGAGTTCTTTCTTGGGAAAAGAGAGGAGTGTATAGAGAGTGAATATGACTGTGTAGAGGCAGTGAGTATAAATAAGAGACTATAAGTGTAGAGAGACGCGAGTTTTCTGTCGGTGTGGGTTTGTGTTTCCCTGAAGGGTTAAGTGGGAAAATTTAGGGGTAATTCCTATCAATGAGCACTGGGAGTGGTTGAGAAATAGAAAATGTAGAGATTGCTGTTTTTCTTCATTGTTTGGAGAGCAGCTTCAATATTGAAATTAAGCCGCTGTTCTAATGAAATATCACCTAGTGATTCAAGGCTTTTTGCTAAGGGCTACACAATAGATCAAGGATTTTATGAGTCGTTTATACATCTTAAATTACTATTTATGCTTAAATCGAAGCTTATTTTTATCCTTTTGCCTGTTCTTGAGTTTTACATTTGTTTTGCCTAAGGAGCAGTTGTGTCGGAGTGATGAATACCATTTCACTCAATTGAAGGAAGTAACATTTAAATATGTGAGGTATGTTCAGTGCTCAGGTCTTGGACAGGAGGAAGTAATAGATCAGAATAAGGTTCAGGTGAAAAGAACCAAGAAGAGAACATGTCAGGCAGGACAGAACAGGGAAGTCTGCAAGTGAGAAGAAAGTATGATTAGTACTGGAAATGGAAGAAGATTCAGCTAGGTTAAAGGTCACAGGAAGAAAGTTAATTCCAGCATTCTCTGAGTTTCAGACAATTCCTGGTGTGCGCTTTCAAGTCTGTCATGGGCCACCTTTCTGCCTCTGAGTGCCTGTACCCCCACTCAAGGAGTAGGGCAACCCCTCTTGTAGAAGGGAAAGTAGGAATGCTGGCTGGTTGGAGATTGTCAGCAACTCCACGGTGGTAAGTCGAGCTTAGCACTAAACAGAAGCATGTCACTTTTTGTAATTTAGAGGAATTGGAAAGGTGTCTTGGAAAGAAATTAGTTCCTGGGAACAAAGTCTTTTTTGTGCATATGTCTTTACTGTTGGCATAGAGCATTTTCTGGGATGGGCTCTTAAGATCTTTTCTCCCTGTAAGTGATATCAGAATTCCATGAATATTGGGATATGTCCAGGCTGGCACCCTGTGATCATGCAAATAGAAGTTAAGACATTTAAGAAGCAAGAAAACAAAATGGTTAGGCAAGGTGACTAGGAAGAATATCATGCCCAGCACTTCTAGAAGTCTCAAAATGAGGAACTTCACTTAAATGTTGAGGGAGATCATTTTTAGGATGGTTACCCAAGCTCTCTTTGTACAGATGAGAAGTCTAGTTATCTCATGAGACCCAGTGTGACTAAGGGACCATAGCATGTAGCTGTGTAATGACATGGTAGCACTAGGAGCTGATCTATTCATTTATTTATAATTACTAAGGGGAAGTATGGGGTGAGATTTATTCTTAACTCTTAAAATGGTGACATAGACCATTTTAAGAAGAAACCTCCGTTCTTTTTTCTGATATTAATTTAGTGCAACAGCCTTGGACAGGCTCCACCATAAGAAGTGGGTTGCATTTAAAAGTGTATTTGTTAAAAGTGGTTGAAGCTGAGTGCTTTTCTACATTGTAACAGTGTTGCAAATGGGGCATATTCATTTCTGATATCTCTGGGGAAAGCTTTTTACCCTACCATGTAGCTGAAAATGTAGCAAAAAAAATTTTCTTTTTCCCCAGAGATGGAGTCTGACTGTTGCCTAGGTTGGAGTACAGTGGTGCGATCTGGGCTCCCTGCAACTTCCGCCTCCCAGGTTCAAATGATTCGCCTTCCTCACCTCCTGAGTAGCTGGATTACAGGTGCCCGACGCCACCCCTGGCTAATTTTCGTGTTTTTGGTAGAGAGGGGGTTTGACCATGTTGGCCAGGCTGGTCTCTAACTCCTGACCTCAAGTGATCCACCCACCTCGGCCTCCCAAAGTGCTGGGATTATAGGTGTGAGACACCGCACCCAGCTTAGCAAAATTTAAAATTAAGAAATGTAAAGAGTCAACTAGTTAGTACCCATTATTATTACTAAGAAAAGTCATGTGATTCTATATTCTCATAGTATGAATAATTAAGTAAAATAGAAATTCAAAAAGTCTGAATACAGTGTCTTTGAAAATCTTAAATGTTGAGATATCTTACCACAGTGAAAAGAATCAGACTTTCTGTTTTGGCAGGTGTGAGTTCTGATTCTGGTTTTGCAAGTTGCTTAACCTCAGGGAGTGAGCCCAAATTTGTCCTTTGCAGAATGGGAACACTGTTCATCTTACACAGTTACTGTGATGGTTAATTGCTTGGCACAGTGAAATACAGTAGGCACGCAGTAAACTTTTTTTTTTTTTTTCCGAGACGGAGCCTTGCTCTGTCGCCCAGGTTGGAGCGCAGTGGCGAGATCTCGGCTCACTGCAAGCTCCGCCTCCCAGGTTCACGCCATTTTCCTGCCTCAGCCTCCCGAGTGGCTGAGAGTACAGGCGCCCCCCACGATGCCCAGCTAATTTTTTTCTTTTTTTTTTTTTTCTTTCTTTTTTTTTTTTTTGAGACGGAGTCTCGCTCTGTCGCCCAGGCTGGAGTGCAGTGGCCGGATCTCAGCTCACTGCAAGCTCCGCCTCCCGGGTTCACGCCATTCTCCTGCCTCAGCCTCCCGAGTAGCTGGGACTACCGGTGCCCGCCACCTCGCCCGGCTAGTTTTTTGTATTTTTTTTAGTAGAGACAGGGTTTCACCGTGTTAGCCAGGATGGTCTCGATCTCCTGACCTCGTGATCCGCCCGTCTCGGCCTCCCAAAGTGCTGGGATTACAGGCCTGAGCCACCGCACCCGGCCTGCACTCAACAAACTTTTATCCAAGCACCTGGATAAACGATATCCTGAATTTTTTCTTTTCTTTCTAATTTCTTTTTTTTTTTTTTTTTTTGAGACGGAGTCTCACTCTTGTTGCCCAGGCTGGAGTGCAGTGGCACTACCTCGGCTCACTGTAACCTCCACCTCCTGGGTTCAAGCGATTCTCCTGCCTCAGCCTCCCAAGTAGCTGAGATTACAGGTGCCTGCCACCACACCCAGCTAATTTTTTATATTTTTAGTAGAGACCGGGGGTTTCACCATGTTGGCCAGGCTGGTCTCAATCTCCTGACCTCCTGATCCACCCACATCAGCCTCCCAAAGTTCTGGGATTACAGGCATGAGCCACTGTGCCCGGCCTCTTGAATTTTCACATTAAATCTGCAAAAGGAAAAGCAGATTTAACGTGAAGATGACAGGAATTTTCTTGGCACTTTCAAGGTCCTAAGGTTGATAACCCTAGTTTTTTCACTTCAGACCTTAGCTTTTACCTGAAGGAAAACACCGGAAACAGAGGATACTTTTAGGGATTGGAATGGGGTTAGAGGGTGTGAGTCTTCCTTTTTGCTTAATACTGTACTATATATTTAAAATGCTTTTTACAGTGATAATTTTATAATGAAGGAAAAGAAGGGATTAAGTAAAAGGAAAAACTGTATAAAATTTTTAGATCTAATCACAAATTCAGATTTTTTTTTTTTTTTTTTTTTTTGAGACGGAGTCTCACTCTTGTCGCCCAGGCTGGAGTGCAGTGGCCGGATCTCAGCTCACTGCAAGCTCCGCCTCCTGGGTTTACGCCATTCTCTCGCCTCAGCCTCCCCAGTAGCTGGGACTACAGGCGCCCGCCATCTCGCCCGGCTAATTTTTTGTATTTTTTTTAGTAGAGACAGGGTTTCACCATGTTAGCCAGGATGGTCTCGATCTCCCGACCTCGTGATCCGCCCGTCTCGGCCTCCCAAAGTGCTGGGATTACAGGCTTGAGCCACCGCGCCCGGCCACAAATTCAGATTTTTAAGTTACTACACAGATGTTCCTTGATTTATGAAGGGATTATATCCCAATAAACCCATTGAAAGTTGAAAATATTGTAAGTCAGAATGCATTTAATACACCTAACCTACTGAATATCATAGCCCAGCCCACCTTAATTGTGCTGAGAATACTGATGTTAGCTTACACTTGGGCAAAATTATATAGCACAAAGCCTATATTACAATAAAGTATTGAGTATCTTGGCTGGGCGCGATGGCTCACACCTGTAATCTCAGCACTTTGGGAGGCCAAGGCAGACGCATCACTTGATGCCAGGAGTTCGAGACTAGCCTGGCCAACATGGTGAAATCCCATCTGTACTAAAAATACAAAAAACATTAGCTGGGTATGGTGGCATGTGCTTGTAATCCCAGCTACTCTGGAAGCTGAGGCACAAGAATCACGAACTGGGAGGTGGAGGTTGCAGTGAGCTGAGATCACACCACTGTACTGCAGCCTGGGTGATAGAACCAGACATTGTCTCAAAAAAAAAAAGTGGATATAGGAAATTTTCCTTGAAAGAACAAAGATACTCCTACCTCAGCTTCTCAGGTACCTGGGACTATAGACCCACTCCACCTCACCTAATTAAAAAAATATTTTTTTTTGTAGAGATGGTGATTCTCTGTGTTGCCAGGCTGGTCTCCATTTCCTGGGGCTCAAGCCGTCCTTCTGCTAAAGTGCAGAAGGATACAGGCGTGAGCAGCCACACCCGGCCTGTATTGTCTTGATTTACTATTTTCAGTGGCCATCTAATGTTCATAATTTTTTTAGGTTTATTCCTGTTTAAAGTTTTATTGCTTTGATTGCTGAGAGGTTAAACATTTTCTTACATATTTGTTTATCAGTATTATTTTCTTATGCAAATTTTCTATTTTTGTTATGTGCTTGGCTTCTAGGATCATGATGTTAACTTTTGTGAGCTCTTTTATAACATGGACATTGACTTTCTCTCGTATTTGCTACAAACATTTTCCCTTGGCCGGGCGCGGTGGCTCAAGCCTGTAATCCCAGCACTTTGGGAGGCCGAGACGGGCGGATCACGAGGTCGGGAGATCGAGACCATCCTGGCTAACATGGTGAAACCCCGTCTCTACTAAAAAATACAAAAAAACTAGCTGGGCGAGGTGGCGGGCGCCTATAGTCCCAGCTACTGGGGAGGCTGAGGCAGGAGAATGGCGTGAACCCGGGAGGCGGAGCTTGCAGTGAGCTGAGATCCGGCCACTGCACTCCAGCCTGGGCGACAGAGCGAGACTCCGTCTCAAAAAAAAAAAAAAAAAAAAAAACATTTTCCCTTGATGTTTCATTGTATTTGTTTTCTTCATTGTAGTTTTAAATTTTTTTTGAGTTTAAATGTCAGTCTTTTGATTTGTGATTTATTCTATCAACTCAAAGTCTAGATAGTTTAATTTCTTTAAAACCTTACCAAAATTTTCAGTTTAATAATCTGTTGGCTTAATTTTTATGTATTTGTAGAGATGGGGTCTTGTTATGTTGATTGTAAGGGGAACTTATCTCGAACTTCTGGCCTTAAGTGATCCTCCTGCCTCAGCCTCCCAAAGTGGTGGAATTACAGGCCTCTAATAGCGTTTAAAAACCAGCTGTTTATTATTAGCAATTGATGTCTATTTTGTCAAATATTATATATATATTTCTAGTTCTGGACTTTTACATTCTATTATGGTGAACCATATTTCATTTTTTTGAGAAAAATATATATGACTTTGTTTACTTATACCTCTTATTGAGAAACAACATCTGAAGCTAGCTTAATTTTAACTCTATGACAAGTAACTTGATTTTTTTTTTTCCTTTTTTTGTGACTTGAAATTTGTAGAATTGTTGTTCCTTGAGGTATAAACATTTCCCCAGTTAGCATATTAGGGTTGATATTGGCTTAGCAATTTTGCCTGTAATGTGGAGACTCTTCTTGGTTTATAATGTCTCTTGTTTGTTTATTTTAGCTCTAGGAAATTGTCCATTATACCTGTATTGATTAGTTCTGATCATTAGTTAGATCTATGTAGTCTATTTTATGACTCTTCTTCATTTTGTTTATGTTAAATAAGCATTCTAGGTATGTGTCTCACATACATCTTTTGTTGCACTGACTTGATTTTCTACAGTCTTGATATTTTTTCCTTGGTTCTGTTAACGGTAGTTGCTTTGTCCTATTGTAGTTTTTATTTTTAATTAAGTCCTTTTCCATCTCCATTCTTGTTAATAACTTAAATGATCTCTTTTTAGTTCATGAAGAATAGTGTGACACAAAAGACTCTTTCAAGGTGAAAAAAAAGGAGCAGGTAGCCAAGAGAGTTGGGTTACATAGTTTACCACTTCCCCTTATAATCAATAGGTGTTGAAATAGATGTGACTATGAAAAACCAGTGTTAATTGGGCAGCTGAGTGAATGGATTGTCCACCAGTCAAGGCTGGGGAAAAAATCTGGCTGGGCTAAGTGTGGCCCATTAGTTTGACTTCATTTGGCATGTATTTCTTCTGGTCTTAAGGTCAGAGCAACTGTTTTTATATATTTTAATGTCCCTAATGACAAAATAGTAAAAATACATGTGAGGACCCAAGTTGGCATGTTCTGGGAATTTCATTTTCCAGCTTAGTGTGGTGACCTGCCTCTGATTGCTGTACAATTCCTTCTGCTTCACAGTGTCACATCTGGGAATATCAGTTGGTAGTGGAACCTGTTTTGAACATTTTTAAGCCTTGTGGTATCTGATGGACACTTGATTGTTTCTAGCTGGTGCTAAATAAACCCCTTGACAAGTATTTGTGTAAGAAAGCGCCGGTAGGCAAAGTGAGAACATCCGGAAGTGATTCATATTACTGTGGTTGTTTGCTTAATTCAGGACTTGGTTGCCTAGAGACCATATCTTTGAGCTAGCTGAGTGAAGCGCCAGTGGAACCTGGAGGGCCTGTGGCCTACCGGATCAAATCAGGGCTCTGCTCCTTCTTTTTTTTTCTAGAAGTCTCCTAGTAATCTGATTGATCTCCGTGGTTTGACAGTGTGTGAATTTAAAAAATCTTAAACATATAAATGTTTAAGAAAGATCTGGTTAATGGTTTATTTTGAAAAGTAAGAGTTTACTTGCTTAAGTTTGAATGTTGGGTTAAAATTTTTTTTAAAATAGTTGTGCCGGGCGCGGTGGCTCAAGCCTGTAATCCCAGCACTTTGGGAGGCCGAGACGGGCGGATCACGAGGTCAGGAGATCGAGACCATCCTGGCTAACACGGTGAAACCTTGTCTCTACTAAAAAAATACAAAAAACTAGCCGGGCGAGGTGGCGGCGCCTGTAGTCCCAGCTACTGGGGAGGCTGAGGCAGGAGAATGGCCTGAACCCAGGAGGCGGAGCTTGCAGTGAGCTGAGATCCGGCCACTGCACTCCAGCCTGGGCGACAGAGCGAGACTCCGTCTCAAGAAATAAATAAATAAAATAAAATAAAATAAAATAAAATAAAATAAAATGGTTGTATGTTGGGAAGAATTAATTATTTCAATAAGGCATTTTATTCTAGAAACCTCAGTACTTTACTTTTAAGGCAGCTAAAGCCAAAATAATCCCTCAAAACAAAAAACAAAAAACCTGCAGTTTGCGAGACAATCATAATCTAAAATACTTTTTGTCTGTCCCAAAGTCAGTGTATTCCCCTTGCCTCTCCCCCTTTTCCTCATTGTCATGATCAGTACCGTTTATTGCATACTTTCTGCGTGCAAGGCACTGTGCTAAGCACGTTACATGCTTTATCTAATTAGCTATTCTTGAAGCCCTGTGAGGTGCTTATTATCTGCATTTAACAGATAAGAAAGCAAAGCTCAGAGAGGTTAACCCATTCATCTAGTAAGTGGTTGATCCAGATTTTAGGTTTGGCAAGGACTCTGAAGTCCTTTCTCTTAGCTGCCATATTAGTCTGCCACTGCTGTACTTCTGCTTCTAAAAATAATGACAACAGTAGTAACTACTGTTAATTAAGCGGAATGATGATGGAGTTTACATATAACATTATTGTGAGATAGGCGTCATTTTTATTTTAAAGAGGGAAAAAAATAGAGTTGATAACACTTTTCCCAAGATCATATATTGGAATTCAAGCCCAGGTTTGTGACACCAAAGCTGGTGCTCTTAACTTCTGCAGGCGCTGAAGTAGCAACATTTAAGTCCACCCTCTTTAACTGGTGCCCAGAGGCATTAAGTAACTTGTGTAGTTTTCAAGTCAGTGAGGGAACTCCATCAGTTTCCTGCCACTTATTTTGGAGTCTCTTCCACCAGCCACCTGAGGGAAAGTCTCCAGTTGTCTTATGTATTTTTGTGTCTAACTAGCTTGTTGGACCCTTCCTAATTGCTTCTCTTCTTCATAACCTGGTATCTGCTTTGGATTTAGCTTAGAAAGGTGTTCCTTCCTGCCACTTTCTTTCTTTTTTTTTTTTTTTTTTTTGAGACGGAGTCTCGCTCTGTCGCCCAGGCTAGAGTGCAGTGGCCGGATCTTGGCTCACTGCAAGCTCTGCCTCCCGGGTTCACGCCATTCTCCTGCCTCAGCCTCCCCAGTAGCTGGGACTACAGGCACCCGCCACCTCGCCCGGCTAGTTTTTTTGTATTTCTTAGTAGAGACGGGGTTTCACCGGGTTAGCCAGGATGGTCTCGATCTCCTGACCTCGTGATCCGCCGGTCTCGGCCTCCCAAAGTGCTGGGATTACAGGCTTGAGCCACCGCGCCCGGCCCCTGCCACTTTCTTGTTTGTTAAAGAGTTACCTCATACAGACAGGAGTGGCAAATTGGATTGGAAATTGCCTTGGCTCATTTGGTAAGAACTGTATTTTTGGGGTTGTGGGAGGTGGAAAGTCCTGTCTAAAAGCCTCTATTTCTTCTTTACTCGGAATACCTTCCTGTTGACTCATTGGAAATCATAACAGAAAGCAGAAGGAACACTGGAGAGGCAGCTGCCAGCCCAGGGCTTGGCTTCTGTTGGGGCAGCTGTTTGGGGATTGAGACACACGGGGCTCTAAGAACTGTGAGGTTTCTGTAGCAGAAGGAAATTGTATTACTCTGATAGGTATTTATTCATAAAGTTAAAAAGTGTCAAGACTGTTGCTTGGGATCATTGATGAACAACATAAGAAATTAAAAATATTTTCTCGAATAGAATTAACTAGTGATCCTAAAAATGGAATGAACTGAGGAATACAACAGGGAATGGGGCAAAATTAGAAAAGGAAAAGTTGAAAAGAAGAGAAAAAAAAGTATGATCATTAAAAATAGGAAAATGATAACATTTAAATAGAAAAAGTCTCACAGATACGCAGTGCGCCTTAATCAGCAGGTCATTTTACTATAAATAACATACATCTCAGATGACCTTTAAAACAGCTAAAAGTAAACAAAGTTTATCTTTTACTTAAATGACTATTATAACAAAATGTTTTTTGGAGCTGGGCATTGTGGCTCACACCAGTAATCCCAACACTTATGGAGGCCAAGGAGGGAGGGTAGCATCAGGCCAGGAGTTCATGACCAGCCTAGGCAACATATTCAGACCCTGTGTCTACAAAATATAAGAAATAAAAAAAAGCCAGGTGTGGTGGCACACACCTGTAGTTCCAACTACTCGGGAGGCTGAGGTGGGAGGATCACTTGAGCCTAACAAAGAATTCCAGGCTGCAGTAAGCTATGATCACGCCGCTGCACAAAAATGTGTTTCTTCCCTGAAGACATACTATGTCATTAGTTTGGGCAATGCCTTTTCATAATTGATAGTTTGAAAAGGTAGTGTTTGACAGTGGCTTGACTTTTGGGGTTTTCCTTAATTTGAGAATCCCCATAGAAATGTTTTTTTAGATAGATTTGGTCTTGATTTAAAAGTTTTAAATTTAAAACATTTTTTTCTTAGTAACAGGTAATACACAGACATGATACATAATTCAGAGACTATGCAAGTATGTAACACTGAAAAAAAGTCTATATCCTTAGTCTTCTTTCTCTAGCTATTCAGTTATTTTCCCCACATGGAACTGCTATCATGATTGTGTCTCTTTCCAGAAATATTCTGTGCATATAAATACACATCACTTTGATTTGTTTAGAAGTGGTAGCACACTGTACATTTTGCGTTGCATCTTTTTGTTGTTGTTTTTTGAGATGGAGTCTTGCTCTGTTGCCCAGGCTGGAGTGCAGTGGTATAATCTCGGCTCACTATAACCTCCACCTCCCAGGTTCAAGCAGTTCTCCTGCCTCAGCCTCCCAAGTAGCTGGGACTACAGTCATCCGCCATCACGCCTGGCTAATTTTTGTATTTTTAGTAGAGACAGATTTCACCATGTTGGCCAGGCTGGTCTTGAACTCCTGACCTCAGGTTATCTGCCCACCTTGGCCTCCCTAAGTGTTGGGATTACAGGCATGAACCACTGTTTTGCTTTGCATCTGAAGATTCATTCCACATGAGTGAATGTGGAATGAAGTGCCTCTTTTTTTCCCTCACAGTTCCTTAGTTTTCAGTTTTGGAGTTAACCTGTTAATGGACATTTTCTCTCCAGCTTTTTCTGTTATAAAAAGTGCTGTGGTTAGTCACTTTGTAGGTATGCCATTGTGCATGTATGAGTATTCTTGCAGGACAAATTTCTAAAAGTGTAATTTCTGGGTCAAAGGGAATATGCATATTTAGTTCTCATAAATATTGTCAATTTGCTCTCCTAAGAGGTCGTACCAGTTTACACATCTGCCTGTCAATAATGTACACATAAGAAGGCTGTTTCCCCTTTAATTTTACCAATCCAGAGTATTACAGATTTTTTACATTTGCCAGTTTCATAGGTGAAAATGGTATTTCATTGTAGCTACATTTTTGGATTATCTAATTATGAGTGAAGATGAGCATCTTTACATGTGTTTGAAAGCCATTTGTATGTTCTTTTCTGTGAACTGTTTCGGCAGAATCCTTTGCTCATTTTTCTATTGGATTATTGTTCTTTTTCTTATTGGTAAGAGTTCTTTATATATTGAGGAAATTGTTATAAATATTCATTCCACCTTGTCCTTTAATTTTTTTTTTTTTTTTTTTTTTTTTTTGAGAAAGTCTCATTCTGTTGCCCAGGCTGGAGTGCAGTGGTGTGATCTCGGCCAGGTTCAAGCGATTCTTGTGCCTCATCCTCCCGAGGAACTGGGATTACAGGCGCTTACCACCACACTGGGCTAATTTTTGTGTTTTTTAGTAGAGACAGGGTTTTGCCATATTGGCCAGGCTGGTCTCGAACTCCGTATCTCGGGTGATCCGCCCGCCTTGACCTCCCAAAGTGCTGGGATTACAGGCATGAGCCACTTCACCCGGCCGTTGTCCTTTAAATTTTGACTTTGTATTTCAAATAAAGTTTTAAAATGTATTTGAACTTACTAATATTTTACTTTTAGCTTTTGAATTTTTTGCATGATTTTTAAAGAGTCCTTATCTATACTGAGATTATATAAAAATATTCTCCCTTGTTTTCCTCTAGTATGTTTAGGATGTAAAGTGTTTTAATATTTAACTCTTTTATCCATTTGGAATTTATTTTGGTGTGAAGAGTAGGAAAGAGATCCTGCTTTTTTGAGTTTTGGATTGTATCTTACATTTCGAGTCTTAGCAGTGTCTTAGGAAATGTGCTCTGGAGGGTGTCTTGTGCTCTAGTTTATGAACTGATACCTTAATTTTTTTCAGAACAAGGCAGCTTCAGCTGTTGAGCTTTTTGAAACATATGGCTTAACTATCCTTTTAGGGAATTTGGTTAGGATTTTCCAAAGTGCTTTCAAGCAAGTTATATTGTAATGCTAAACAGATTAATTGTGTGTAGTAAAGTTGGCATTGAGAAAACAGGTTTTGGATTAACAGCTTTGACATAAAGACTGTGAAGAGATGACTAGACTTGCCAAACTAACAATTTTCATTCTTTGTGTTAAAGAAGAGTGCAAATTTGGAGTTTGAAAAACTGTGTGGCTGACTTTCTAGATCAGTATTTTTTGAGGTATATTGTGCTGTGATATTAAAGAAATAAGTTTCAGAAATACTGAAATAAATATTACAAAAACTTATTGTGGTGAAATAAGTTTCAGAAATACTGAGTTAAAACCAAGCCAAATATTATTTAAGTGGCAAATTACTTGGAATCTTTATCATAGACTTGTAAATTCTGTCTCCAAGGCCGAGGATAGTGTATGCAATATTCTTCAAACCTACTTTATCAGTAGTGTTCCAGGTTTTTGTTTTTGTTTTTGTTTTTGTTTTTTTTTTGGTTTGCGAACACTTTTTCTATCAGAGTTATGGATTTAAGGGGCTATTTTTTCTTTCTTTTACTTTATTTTTTATTTTTGAACTCTAAGACTTTCTTAAACAGAGACTATTTCAAATAAGAATTTGGGAGATGTTCATGGTCAATTCTCAGCTATTTTGTGTTTTATGATAGTTCGTTTACATTCTCCATTGAGTTATCCAGTTCTTGGCTTATAGAGCTTAAATTAAAGCCATAATTGTACTAATTGGATAAGTATAATTGCTCAGTGATCTTTAAAGCATTGCAAAGACGGGAGTGTGGTTTTTAAAAATGAGGGTTGCAGATGTACTAATTATTAAAAAGGAAAAGATAAATATCACAAATTCTGGTCTAGTAAACTAGTTTCTGGCAAAACATTGGACCAGAAAAATTCCAGAGCACGTTGTCAGATGGGTAACTTATGAACACTTATCGAGAAAAATGATGCTTGGGAGCCAACATGAGCTCCCTAAGAAAAGCCCTGTCACATTAACATCATTTCCTTTTGGACAGGGTCACCAGATTGGTGAATCAGAGAAAAACACACACCTGGCAATTTTTTGTATTTTTAGTAGAGACGGGATTTCACCGTGTTAGCCAGGATAGTCTCGATCTCCTGACCTGGTGATCCCCCGCCCGCCTCAGCCTCCCAAAGTGTTGGGATTATAGACGTGAGCCACCGCACCCGGCCGGGGTTTGTTTTTGGGTGGTGAAAGTGTTCTGGAATTAGATAGTGATGATGGTTGCACAACATTGTGAATATTCTAAAAGCAACTGAATTGTATATTTAAAATGAGTTTACGTTACGAATCGTATCTCAGCAAAAAGCTGCAGATTTTTAGTTCAGAGAAAGCACTTTTAGGGCATGTTATTTGTAAACATTTTGATTGGGACTTACTAGGGCGTCAGTGAGGTGTCAATGAAATTTGGGTTTTACTTGTTTCTGGAGAGATAGTTAATATATTGTAAGACACATTTTGCTTTCAATATACCGTGAATCTAATAATGAAATTCATTAGTAATAAGTATGATGTCCTACATTGGAGTTCAAAAAGTGTACAGGATAAGGGAGAGAAGTAGCATTAGTGGGAATAGCATTAGTGGGAAACAAAAACAAAATGAAAGAAACCTGAGAAGTTCATTACCTCGTTAGTAGATATATGGTATATGCAGCCAAGGAAAAGATGATTCCACTGTCCTCTGGACTAATTAGAGGCTTCCTGAAATTGGTATTTAGTTCTGGAGGCCATACTTTAAGATGGATCTTGTAGTCTAGAGCAGGGATGTTAGATTTGTGGTAGGTTATTTCACACCCTCAGCAAGCACTGCTGATAGATCAGAATCCATTTCAACATAGAAGCTGAAGAACCACTCCCCATCAGTGGGTGCTGGGCGTCCATTAGTTGAGACTTGGTTATTGCTCTGGGACGAGAGGATGTTTGATGAGCATGACCAGGATGATAAAGGGTCTACTAATTATGATGTATGAAGAATAATTGAGAATACTGAGGCTATATAACATGGAAACAAGATTTAGAAGGAATATAAAATCAGAATCTCAGAAGCTCAACCATTCATCCAGTTTAGGAATTCAGTCAACTGTTATATTAACATTTTACTACTTTACTAAAAAATTCCTGAGAGATGGGAGATAGGTTCATTTTGTCATGTGTGGTGCCAGGGGAACAGAACTAGACAATGGAAATCTGCTTAATAGGAGGATAATTTCTTATATAACAATAAAGAAATTTCCAAACAGTGTCTGAGCTGCTTTGGGAAAACCCATGTTGCAGATTTTCAGGCTTAGACTGTGTAACAGTTTAATGGAAGCTTGTTGTGTTCTAACCTAAGTATTTTCTCAAGTTATTTAAAAACAGTTTTTATTTTCATTTCCTGTGTTATTAAAAACCATTTTTATTTTGAATGACTTGATTCTATTCCATTGCTCATTTTTTTCTAACATGGCTAAGAAGTTGGGAAAATTCCTCCAATAAAATAGTTACTTTAAAGCAAGTAAGACGCATTTTTAGCTCCTCCATTGTTGAGGACACTCTGGGAGCACTGAAGAAGATGCGAAAGTATAAAACAGTCCTGCCCTTAGGAGGTTAAGGATCAATTGAACAGACAGGGCATAAACATTTGAAAAGTTACCCAACATCAGAGAACGCGAAGTCTCAGTGTCAGAAGGCAATATGTAATTGCTGAAGAAATGATGCAAATAGTTAATGTGTGAGAGTTTAGATGAGGGAAAGATTATTTTATGGCTGGGTTTTGCAAGATAAGCTGGCATTGTATGGTCAGGCTTTTCCCTTTCAAGGGAAAACATAGCACTATGTGTATTTGTCTTTTTCTCTGTGCTCCTTTAGAGTTGAAGCTCTTTCCACTTCCTGGTACCCAATGGCACCTGTCACTGCAGTGCTTTTCACGAAGTAGGTGCTTGAGGATATTAAGTTGAAGGATTCCACCCTTATGTACATAAATAACTATTAGGCGATAAAGAGATATAAAGTGCCATAAGAAAATTTAGAAGAAGTTTGGAACGAGAAGAGATTATTTCTGATGGTAGGTCATGAAAGGTTCGTGGAGGAGAGGTGACTTTTGAAGGTAACATTTGAATTGGCAGAGATGGGTGGGGCTGATCACCTAAAAGTTACACTAAACCTTTTATTCTTTGTTGGCATCCCTGTCTCTACCTTCCTGCATCATGGCTTGATGACATCTGTTTTCTCTCAAAACTTCTTCACGTTTTGGCCCTAACAAATTTACCCCATCTCATTTAACATGGTCTCTTAAAAAAATCAATTAATTATTTTTTAGAGAAAGGATCTTGCTCTCTTGCCCAGTTTGGAATGCAGTGGCGCAATCATATCTCATGGCAGCCTGGAACTCTTGGGCTGCAGCCATCCTCAGACCTCAGCCTTGTGAGTAGCTGGGACTGCAGGTGCATGCCACCACATTGGCTTAATATGCCATCTTGACCTCTTTCCCTGTAGCAGTGGGAAAAACATATTTTTTCTCCTAACACTTAACCTTCTATCTGTGATCTAGATCTAGATCCTATCCTACCTTCTTGTCTTCTAGGGTTCTTATTCCAATATGATTTTCCCAACTATAACTTGCACTTTTTTTCCTGCTGGTTCTTTCTCTTTAGCACATGAACATCCTCACCCGTTCAAGATACACTTCCTTAATCCTAGACACTCTGATTGTTGTCCCCTCTTTGTTCTTTCAAGGAAAATTTCCTATATTCACTTTTTTTTTTTTTTTTTTTGAGATAAGGTCTGGCTCTGTCACTCAGGCTGGAGTGCAGTGAGTGGCACAATCTTGGCTCACTGTATTTTTTTTTTTTTTTTTTTTTTTTTTTTTTTTTTTTTTGAGGCGAAGTCTCGCTCTGTCGCCCGGACTGGAGTGCAGTGGCCGGATCTCAGCTCACTGCAAGCTCCGCCTCCCGGGTTTGCGCCATTCTCCCGCCTCAGCCTCCCGAGTAGCTGGGACTACAGGCGCCCGCCACCTCGCCCGGCTAGTTTTTTTTTTTTTGTATTTTTAGTAGAGACGGGGTTTCACTGTGTTAGTCAGGATGGTCTCGATCTCCTGACCTCGTGATCCGCCCGTCTCGGCCTCCCAAAGTGCTGGGATTACAGGCTTGAGCCACCGCGCCCGGCCGGCTCACTGTATTTTTAGTAGAGATGGGGGTCTTACCATGTTGGCCAGGTTGATCTCAAACTCCTGACCTCAAATGATCCACCCGCCTTGGCCTCCCAAAGTGCTGGGATTACAGACGTGAGCCACTGTGCCAGGCCTTAATGTTTACATTTTTTGTAGAAACGGGTTTCACCAGGTTGCCCAGCCTGGCCTCGACCTCATGAGCTCAAGTGATCACTCACCTTGGTTTACCAAAGTTCTGGGATTACAAGTGTGAGCCACCGTGCCCTGCCCCTATATTCACTTCCTTATCTTAACTCATTTGGATGTAATTCCTGTGCCTTCCTTTTCCGCACTGAAATTTCTCTTGCTCATAGCACCAATGGCCTAATTGCTGTGTCCCATGGCAATTTTTCTAGTACTCAGTCTCTGCAGCATATGTCACTCTTGCCTGTCCACGTCATGGAGTTTTCTTCCTTTTAATTGGGTATCTTTTTTATACTTTTTGAATTTTGAACTGTGTATTGAAGTATTGACCTGTGTAAAAAATATATTGCCTATCTAAGAAAATCAGTTAGCGTTCCTCTGGGAAACTCACTTGGCCATCCATCCTTACCCCAGGTCTAAGTTAGATGTTCCTCTCTCATGTATCTTTATTATAACTTTTCTCTTCCCTAATGCAGTATTAGCCTTAGAAGGCAAGTACCCCCTCCCCTTCCCTCCCCTCCCCTCCCCTTCCCTCCCCTCCCCTTCTTCTCACAGGTTTCACTCTGTTACCCAGGCTGGAATGCAGTGGTGTGATCTCGGCTCACTGCAGCCTGTTCTTAATGTGTATCATAGTTAACCCCCCATTTTTTTTTTCTTACTAAATAATGGGTGTGAAAATTAAATTTTTGACATAATATGGCTCTAGCAGAGGATTGCTTTTACAAAGAAATAGGTATCTGTCTTCTACTTTGTAGAGGACTCTTACCTGTTTTTTTCTTCTCAAGAGCTGCTCACGGGTTAGTAATGATTAGGCTGTAGCTTCTGAGACTTAGCTATCTTCTAGATTTAACTCAGTTTTGGAATTTCATTTCATTTAAGATTAAAAAGTCTTTCATGCTCCATGATAGGTGGTAAACTAGGGATGGATGGATAGATAGACAGCTGACCATGGTAATGTTTCACCAGACTCTGGATCTGAAGACTTGATCAAGGAGTAGGTAGTTAATCTGTTAGCCCAGACTTAAACAAACAAACAAAAAACTTTATTGGAGTTTAATACATATCCCACAAAATCCACCTGTTTTTAATGTACAATTCAATAATACTTAGTAAATTTACTGAGTTGTGCAACCCATCACTATGATCTAGTTTCCATTGCTCCAATAAGACTGGGGACCCTATTGAAATAAAACAATTAGACATGTAATTTTGACAAGTCGACTTGACCTACTCTGTCTGATTATGCTAAGAATGAAGTGATTTGCTCAGGGGTCTGTATTAGATATAAATACACACAG